>NW_007247658.1:786968-894767 GCF_000164805.1 Carlito syrichta
CCTGTTAATTCCGGCTACTCGGAAGGCTGAGGCGGAAGGATCGCCGGAGCCCAGCAGGTCGAGGCTGCGGTGGCCGGGAGCGGCCACTGCACTCCAGTCTGAGCGACAGAGTGAGACTCCAACTCAAGAAGAAAAAAAAAAAGAAAATATAATATGTTGGGGTGGTTGTTTGAAGAGTAAGTAGTAGTAACATTAGGAGAAAACAGATTAATGTGACATCAGAGATACTGCTATTTATTGTCTTCTAGTTGAGTTATAAGATCTAATTTTATTGCTAAATTTAACCACACTTGACAAGAAGGAAATGTGGAAGAAATTGTATCTAAAAACGCATATAAATTTTGTAATTTTTTTCACTATATTAAGAAACTAGTGTTAATTGCCTATAAAAGCATACCCCCTTCCCAGATAACATTGGAAATTTAACAATACCAAGCAGTTAGCATTGCTTTCTTACATCACAGAACTGCTTTCCACTAGAGAAACCTACATCAGCTGCAGAAATATTGTGTGGTAGATATTGCTAGAGGCAGAGCTGACTTAAGCACCTAACCATGACATGTAGACCACTTCTTCCAACAATTGATTTCATGAGTATCATAATATACTGGAGACATACTATTTTTCTCATTTTTTGTAAGACAGTCACAATTCTACAAAATGGCAGTATTTCAGCAAAAGCAACACCAAGATGCCAACAGTTTTTGTACAGTCTAACTTTATTAAAAATATTTTTATTGATGCCTATAAAAATTCACAAAGGCATATACTACATTAAATTTAAAAGGAAAGAAACAAGGATAAACTAGGCTGTGATTTTTAAGTCATATACATCAAGCTTATATGCCTCACAACAGACTTCTTATGTTACAGGTGAAGATTGAGGCACAGAGCAATAAAATGTCTATGGTAACACAACTAACAAACTGTGAAAATCATTCAATTCAGAACCTCTGTATTTAATAAAATGTTAGACAGTATACCTTATTAAGGCTTTATTATAATATAAGGCCAAATTATAATTATAAGGTCAAATTATAATTATTTTAAAAATTCAATATTTGTAATTGTTACAGGAATTTTACCTTGCATCTTAGAAAGAATTGTCTTGAACTTCCATGAATTGCTCCTTGTTAAATAACCTTCATTTATGAAATTATCATGTATTATACAAAGCATCTATGACCATATTAAAAAAGCATTTTATCTCTAACATAAGAAAACATTATTTATTCATTATTTTTTACGTACTGGAGCAGGAACATTTATTTAGGTCAAGTTAATAACATGGTTGCCATGTATATTTTAAAGTTATTTAAAATAAATAACCAAATAACATTATTTCCCCTTTATCTCATTCTATGACCAATTTCTTATTAATATTTTCTCAGTAGTGTAGAAATTATACTTCAGTGAAACTTCTATGTGTATAATTGACATACACTTCTTCCTAGTAATCAAATATCAAAAGAATACAATTATGAAATTTCCCATATGAAAGGCGTATATACAGCCTAATAATCAGTCTCTGTGTGCTCTGAGAATGCATATTTTTTACATGCCCTGTTGTCATTAGCAGTAACTTTCACTCTCAATATTGTCTGAGTTTGGATAATAAATTATTTCATCTTGAGTAAAGAGTAGCAGGAAGTCACTGTAACTGCTTTCCAAGAAGAGGCTAAAAATATCGAAACTGTCTAATACAACTAAGCCTTTTGAAATTATGACTGGTGAGTATTTAATAAATTAATGGAGGATGTGGATAGGATTAACAAGGCATATTCACCCAACCAAAAGTGCATTAAAATTAGGAGCACCCAATGAAGCATGTAAGAGTTCAATTTGGGGCAAATAATAAGCATGGAGCAGATGACTTCTCTGATAGATATTGTAAAGATTAAACCCCAAAATCCATGCACCTTACTCTCAAGAGAGCTCTTTCGGCTTTTACTCAGATATTTCTGATCTTGCTAAGTAAAACAATACAAAAAAAAAGTTTGTTTATCTAGTTATTCTAGTTCCACACCAAATTTCAGCAATTAATTTAAAGCAATACCAAGTTAACAATACCTTAGTTAAGAATATGTAGAGGTGTGTGATACCTACTTAAAGGATGTTCAGCAAAAATATATGATTATGGTTGAAGTTATATTATTTAAATTCACCCTTACAAAATAAACTTCTATATATTTTTTTAAATAACATATTTAAATTCTAGTAAATTTAGTAAAATATTTTAAGACTGTGTTATCCTTATAATACTTTTTATCTGAAAGTCAAGTTCTTTACCCCAAGTCAATACCCATTTTAGAATATGAAGTTCTAAGCCTCTACTATCAACAGTTCTGACTAAAGCTAAATTATCAAGGGTCTTAGTTCAAATCCATACTACAACCACATAAAACACGCTTATAACAGCCCTTAAGACCTATAGTGGAAGTAGGCTGCCCAGGATTTTAAGTTCCTTAAGAATAACTTATTGTCACAGTCATTTGTGATAATTTATGATATTTAACTGTATTTTATTCCACCCTTAAGTATGCATATTTGCATAACTTTTAAAAAATTGTGGCATATTTGTAATTAAAAGTCTTCAAGAAAATTAGTTTACTCCATTTGAATCTTTCTTTGTGAAACCTATTGAATTATCCTAGACAGTGAAGCTGTGGCTACATACCATAATTTATGCCCATATTACTACAGGCTTAATTAATAAGGAAATATTACATAATTATGCAGAAAATCTACTAAAATGTTTATGAAAAGATAGTACTGCATTAAATTTTTTTTAAAGACCAACTTCAACAACCTAGGGTGTTAGTTAGGGCAGTGACTATGTTTTTATATATAGTTATTCTGGATGCAAACTGCCATTATAGTTGAATAAAAAGTATTTTTTATTCTTACTTAAAACAATCAAAGTGATTCCTCCTCTTTTAACAGTATTATGTGTTTATATGTAAGCTATTTATGTCTGTAGTAGCTTACTTGTATTTAAAATTGTTGTTTTCTATTTAAAGATTCTGAGATGTAGAACTAAATTTCCTTTAAGAAAACAAAGTAAAATCCATTAGCAACCAGGATAAAAAAAATCTAAATTATATCAGCTGCCAATATGTGACTTTTTTCTTTTGTCCTCTATACATTGTTAGTTTCTTTAAAAGAACTCTGTCTTAAAAGCAATCCAAATAATATTTTTCAATGTCAAAAGAAAAAGTATGTCACTATTAAACAGAGCTTTGGGTTATGGTGATTGGGCTTTTGTATTTTTAATGCAGTGACATCTTCCTTTATATTTGAACATGTGCAAGGCATATAACGAAGTATTTAACATGAGGGTCTTGAGTGTCACTAATTAAAATGAAATCCTAAATTTTCCACCTTATCATTTATTAGTATTTATCATTCTTCAGGAAAATTAATTATTCTTTTACTTATTTTTTATTTGCATATAAAATATATTTATCTTAAATAATTGATGAACAAAACATACACAGAATTACAAATATAATTTTTAAAATAGAAAAACTCATTGATTATTTGAGAAGTAAGTCATTTTATTTCTGCAAAGATCTCTAAAAGTAATTCTAATTAAAAACTTCTAGCACTCATTTTGATATTAAAATATTAGCTTGATCAACCTATTTATATTGTAAAAACTTTGCATATAACAAATACATATATTTATTAGAATCTTCCAAAAGAGGGTTGCTTTTTTATATTCACATCTCATAATAAGTCAGAGTTAATCTGTCTAGTGAGTGTTGATAAAAATGCTTAGACTGGTATTGTTATATAATTTATTTTGTTTTATGAGGAAATAACCAGATGTAAACTCTGGGCATTGACAAATCGATATTGATAAATTTTGAATAGAATTTTATTTTAGATTCAAGGGGTAACAAATAAAGATTTATTACATAGATATATTGTATGATGATGAGATTTGGGCTTCTATTGAGACTACCTCCATGTGGTAAGCATGGTACACAAAGTGTGGTTATTCAACCCTTATTCCCCATCCTTTTCTCCACTTTTTGGTATTCCTGTCTATTGGTTCCACCTTCATGCCTGTGTGTGTCCAATATTTAGCTCCTGCTTATGAAAACATACATTATTCAGTTTTCTGTTTCTGTGATAATTCACTTAGAATGATGAGCTCCAGTAGCTTCCATGCTGCCGCAAAGGACATGATTTCAGTTTTTTATGACTTCATAGGATTCCATTGTATATATGTACCATGCTTTCTTAATCCATTCCACCATTAATGAGCATCTTGGTTGGTTCCATGTTTTTGCTAATGTGAATAATGTTTCAGTTAACATATGAGTCTTTTTGGTAGACCAGTATACAAGGTCTGACTATTAAATCTTCAAACTTGCCACCATGCACTTATGTTGGCAGCATTGCACAAACAACTCAGTAGGGTTGCATAACCTTGGTATATCAGTGTCTCTCAACTGTGTTCATGTTGGCATGTGGCAGTGTCTTGCTGAGTGTCATTCATTATTGTTGCATATTTTTGTGTGGTGCTATGATTATACTGGAGCTTGAATTAGAACAATGAACAAACATTAAATTTCTTGTTAAACTTGGCAATAATGGAGGTGAAATCAGGGACATGTAAGTTCAATTTTATGAGGATAATGCCAAGAAGAAAAAGGTGTGTATAAATGGAATAAATGTTTTCCTGAAGGGAGAGAAAGCATCACTGAGGAAGAGAGGTCAGGATGAACAGCAATAAGCAGAATGGATGAAAACATTGCCAAAAATTTGTCAAGTTGTGTGTCAAATTCATGTGCTGACTGTGAGACACATGACAGACCAAATAAACATCAATAGAGAGACAGTTAGGAAAATCTTAACCAAAAATTTTGGCATGAGAAAGATGTGTACCGAAATGGTCCTGAAGGACCTCTTGCATCACGACAACGCACCAGCTCGCACAGCACTATCTATGAGGGAGTTTTTAGCTAGTCAACAAATAACTGCATTGAAACACCCTCCATACTCACCTGATCTGGCCCCCAGTGTCTTTTTTCTTTAACTTAAGATAGAGGACATATTGAAAGGAAGACATTTTCATGACAATCAGGACATCAAGGGTAATACATCGAGAGTTCTGATAGTCATTCCAGACAAAGAGTTTCAAAATTGCTTTGAAGTGTGGACTAGGCACTGGCATCGGTGCATAGTTTCCAAAGGGTAGTACTTTGAAGGTGATCATAGTGATATTCAGCAATGAGCTATGCAGAACTTTTTCTGGAATGAGTTTGTGAACTTCATTGTCAGTCTTCATGTGATCCTTTTGGGTATATGTCCAATAATGGGATTGCTGAGTCAAATGGTGAATCTATTTTCAATTCTTTAAGAAATCTCCAACAGCTTCCTATAGAAGCCAGCAACAGTATATGAGCATTTGTTTTTCTCTGCAGCCTTGCCAACATTTGTTGCTTTATGACTTTTTAATAATCCCATTCTGACTGGTATGAGATGGTATCTTACTGTGGTTTTATTTGCACTCCTCTTATGATTAGTGATGTTGAGCATTTTTTCATGTTTGTTGGTCACTTTATGCCTTCCTTTGAGAAGTGTATCTTCTTGTATTTTTGCCCACTTTTTAATAGGGTTACTTGTTTTCTTCCTGTCAATTTGTTTGAGTTGCTTATAGATTCTAGATATTAGACCTTTCTCAAATGCATAGTTTGTAAGTATTTTCTCCTATATTATGGGTTATCTCTGTACTTTGCTGATGGTTTTTTATGCTGTGAAGTTTTTTTACTTGAAAAGTTCCTATTTATCAATTTTAGTTTTCATTGTTTTTGTTAGTGAGGACTTGGTCATGAATTCATTGCCTAAATTGATACCTAGGAGAGTACTTTCTAGAATTTCTTCTAAGATTTTTAAAGGTCAGTTTCTTACATTTAAGTCTTTGATCCATTTTGAATTAATTTTTCTGTATGTAGATATGTGGCAGTCCAGCCTTATCTCTCTGCATGTGGTTAGCTAGTTTTCCCAGTACCATTTGTTTAATAGAGTGTCCTTTCATCAGTATTTGTTTTTGTTGACTCTGTCAAATATGAGTTGATTGTAGGTAAGTGGTTTTATTTTTGGATTCTGAATTCTGTTCCAATGATCTATGTGTCTATATTTATACCAATACCACATTGCTTGGTTGAATGTTTGAAATCTGTCAGTGTGCTGTCTCTGGATTTGCTCTTTCTGTTTGGGGTTGTTTTGTATATTCAGGCTCTTTTTTGCTTCCATAAGAGTTTAAATATTCTCTTTTCTATGTTTGTGAAAATGATGCTGATAATTTTATAGGGATTGCATTGACTCTGTAGATTGCATGAGGCAGTATGGACATCTTAACAATATTGATTGTTCCAGTTTATGAGCATGGGATGTTTTTCCATTTGTTAGTGTCATCTTTGATTTCTTTAAGCAGTGTTTTGAGAATGAGATTGTGCTCTTGATTTGGTTCTCAGTCTGTTTGTTGTTGATGTATAGACAAGCAACTGAATTTTGAGCACTGATTTTGTATCATGAGATTTAACTAAAGTTGTTTATCAATGTTAGGAATTTTTGGTTAAACCATTTGGATTTTCATCAGTAAAGAGAAATAATTTAAATTTCCTCTTTTTCTTTTTCTTTTTTTTTTTTTTTTTTTTGAGTTGGAGTCTCACTCTGTCGCCCAGACTGGAGTGCAGTGGCCGCTCCTGGCCACCGCAGCCTCTACCTGCGGGGCTCCAGCGATCCTTCCGCCTCAGTCTTCCAAGTAGCTGGAATTACAGGCATGCGCTACCACGCCCGGCTGATTTTTTTTTTTTTTTGATTTATTGTAGAGATGAGGTCTCGCTGCCCAGGCGGGTCTCGAACCCGCGGGCTCAGGCAATCCACTCACCTCAGCCTCCCAAAGGCACGGGATTACAAGCTGAGCCACCGAGCCCAGCTAAATTTCCTCTTTTTCTGTGTGAATACCTTTTATTTCTTTCTCATGCCTGATTGCTCTGGCTATGACTTTGGGTACCTATGTTAAATTATAATAGTGAAAGTAAACATTCTTGTCTTGTTCTGGTTCTCAGGGAGAATGCCTCCAACTTATTGCCATTAAGTATAATGTTGGCTGTGAGTTTGTCATAGGTGGCTATTATTACTTTGCAAAATGATCCTATGATGCCTAGATGGTTAAGAGTTTTTATAATGAAGAAATATTATATGCTAACAATGCTTTTGTACAGACATTGAGAAGTAGTTGTTGGTTTTACTTTTTTTTTTTTTAAACTGTGATGGAGTGCATTTATTGACTTGCGTATATTGAACTAGACTTGTGCCTGGGAATGAAGCCCACCTGATCACGATGAATGATACTTGTAATGTGCTATTTATGTGGTTTGCTAATATTTTGATAAGAATTTTTGCATCTATGTTCATCCTGGAAATTGGCCTGTGGTTTTCCTTTTTGTAGAATCTCTGTCATTTTAGGGTATCAAGATGATTTTGGTGTAATAGAATGTGCTAGGGAGAACTCTTTCCTTCTCAAGTGCTTGGGATACTTTCAATAGGACTGGCTCTTCCTTCTATGTCCAGTAGAATTCAACTAAGAAATCTTCTAGCCCAGTGTTTTTTGGTAGGATGGTTTTTTAATTACTGAATCAACTTATTGCTTTTCATTATCCTGTACAGGGTTTTGTTTTCTTCCTATTTCAATTTTGGGACATTGTGGGTTTCTAAGAATGTATCTATTTCTTCCAAGCTTTCTAGGTTACATGCAAACAGATACTTATAATAATCTCTAATATTTCTTCAGGATTGGTGGCAATGTTCCCTTTTTGTTTCTCATTGTGTTTCTTTAGATTTTCTGTCTCTATCTCGTTCATTAAGGTGGTGCTGACAGGAAAGTTTATAACATTACACACTGTGGGGCAACCTTTTCATGCCTGGGCAAGGTCCTTTCTCTCAGTTGTTGTGGGCAGTATGGTCTCTGTCTGACTGGGAATCACAGAGATACTCCATTTCTAGTTCTCTCTCTGCCTCATGAGAGGGTTACAAAGCATAAGGAGGGCTGTGGGAGTTCTCTCTCTCATTAATTAAACCAGCCCAGAGTACTGTCAATTTATCCTCTTTGTTTTTCTTTTCTTTCTTTCTTTTTTTTTTTTTTTGAGTTGGAGTCTTACTCTGTTGCCCAGACTGGAGTGCAGTGGCATGCTCCTGGCCGGCCACCACAGCCTAAATCTGCTGGGCTCTGGCAGTCCTTCCACCTCAGCCTCCCAAGTAGCTGGAACTACAGGCACGCACAGCCACGCCGGGCTAATTTTTGATTTATTGTAGAGATGAGGTCTCACCAAGTTGCCTGAGTGTGTCTCAAATCCGCAGGCTCAGGCAATCCACTCGCCTCAGCCTCCCAAAATGCTGGGATTACAGGCTGAGCCTGGCTTTGTTTATCCTTTCAAAGAAGCAAATTTTCAACTTGCTGATCCTTTGTATGTCTTTTTGAACTCAATTTCATTTATTTCTGGTTTTACATTGCTTATTTCTTTCTTTTACTAACTTTGAGTTTAGTTTGTCTTTGTTTTCTAGTTCCATTATATGCAATATTAGAATATTTATTTGAAATCTCTCTAATTTTTTTTTTAATAAGGACATGTAATTCTGTAACATCACTCTCAGCATTGCTTTCATGTCATCCCACAGGTTTTGGTATGTAGTGTTTTATTTTATTTTGTTTCTGTGAGTATTTCTTTTTATTTTAATATGATTTTGTTTCTTATCCCAAAATATTTTGAGAGCAAGTTGTTCAAATTCCATGTATTTGTGTATTTTGGGTTCCCTCTTTGTGTTGTTATCCATTTTTATTCCACTGTGGTTCAAGAGATGCTTGGTATAATGTCAACTTTTTAGAATTTATTCAAGCTTGATTTATGATGAAGTATGTGGTCAATTTTAGAGTATGCTCCATATGCGAATGTGAAAAATGTATATTCTGTAGTTGTTGGGTGAAGTGTTCTGTAGATGTTTGTTAAGTCTAATTGGTCAAATGTTGAATTTAAGTCCCAAATTTCTTTGTAAGTTTTCTATCTCAATAATCTGTCTAAAGTTGTTAGTGAGATGTTGAAATCCCCTAATATTACTATGTAACTTTTCATGTCCTTTTTAAGGTTCAGCATCAATTGTTTTACAAATCTGAATCTTTCAATGTTGTGCATTGAATGCATATACATTTAAGAGTAATAAGCTTTTTGTTGAATTAAGCCCTTTATCTTTATTTGCTTTCCTCCATTGTGCTTTTTTTTACTTTTATTTGTTTAATATCTATTTTTTCTAATATAAGAATAGTGACCCTTGCTCTTTTTTGTTTTGCACTTGTATGGTGGATCTTTCTCCATTTCTTTTCCTTGAGCCTATGAGTGTCATTGGTAGTGAGATGTCTTTCTTGAAGACAGAAGAATAACAGATCATGATTTTTATCCAATATGCCACTCTGTGCCTTTTAAGTGGTACAATCAGGCCATTAACATTCATGTGAGGGTTTGCGCCTATCACGTTGTTGCTAAGAAGTTGTTTTGTGTTCTCAGCTTTGTGGTTACTTTGTACGATCTGTAAACCAGGAGCTTCCATATGCTAACCTGTGTTAGGTCATATTGTTCTTTCGTTTCCATGTTTACAACTCCCTGAAGCATCTCTTGTAGGGGTGGTCTGGAGATTAAAACATTTATTTAGTGTTTGTTTGTCTGGGAAGAACTTTAATTCTTCCTTATTAAGATAGTGCTGAGAGGGCAGTTTATAACATTACACACTGGTGGGGTACTCTTTTTCTGCCTGGGCAAAGTCCTTTTTCTCGTATGTTGTAGTCAGTAAGGGCTCTGGCTGACTGGGAATCACAGAGGTGCTCTATTCCTAGTTCCCTCCCTGCCTTTCGAGAGGTTCACAGGAAGTGATGAAGAGGGCAATGGGAGGTCTATCTAACACCCCTACAAACCAGTGATCCTCTGAGGTTAACTCATGACTTCACTTCAAACTGAATTTGGAGCAGGTGTGAAGGCTGCCTCTTAGATGGGCAGCAATGCCTCTGGTGGGGACCTGCCCAGAGAGTTGAGGAAGCACCTTCAGGGTACAGTTCACAGCTATAGAATGTATCCTAAGTGTCCTCTCCTTGAAGGGTTGGTGGCAGCTGGCACCAGACCTCACAAGAAACAGGAGCCTCCTGGGTTCCATGTGGCCTGGGTAGTGCCTCTGTCAGACTCATGGTGGGTTCCTGCATTTAGCCAAACTGGGGGAAATGTTTGAGCAGTTGGGCATGGTTTTCTCTCCCCTGACTACTGTTAACAATGGTCTGTGGCGGGTATGTGAAATCCCATGACATTTTCTCACTTACCCCTTACTTCCATAGGAAATGCTCTCCTTGTTTTGTGTTGGGGTTGAATCTGTAGGTGCCTAGGACATGTTTTTATTTGCTGTCAGTGGTCCCAGATTCTTTCTGATGAATTTTAGATTCCAGACAATCTCTTGAAGAACTAATATTTAGTTGCTATTTCAGACTTTCTCTGTGACAGGTGCATTCACTTGTTGCTTCCAGTTAACTAACTTGGCCCCTCCCTGCCAATTCAATTTGAAAAATAAATTTTGACTAAAGATAAAATACAAAGAAGACATAGCAGAGGGCATAACAGTTATTTGATCATAATATTCAAATATTTAGAAAAGAAAGAAAAAAAGTTTGCTCAGCTCTTGAATCTGTACAAACTTAATCATTTATTTAAAAATTTATTTTCACCAGCTTTATAACATTATTGACTACTTGCCTTGGGAATCAAAAAGAATGTTGTAAGTCTTTGCAGGTATCTCCTTTCATGCCTGATGAAAACAACTGTTTTGATGACCTTCAGTCAAGTGACCTCTGAAAATAAAATAAGAAAAAAAGTTTATCTTGAAAGTATGAAAATGAGATTTTAGCACTTATTTTCTAAAACTAATAAATGTTTATTATCACTTTATATTTATACTTTAAGTAGTTTAAAATGTGCAATTTATATTTCAAATAGTTTTATTTTCAGATGTGAAAGTTGTATTGTATAGAAACATATTAAATAAAACAATCTAAAAGATGTTGCAAAGGCATACACAGGAAAATATATTCATAAAATATGGACATAGTTGAAATCAATATGTAAATATTTCTGACTAAAGCATTAAAAATGGGTACTCTAATCCTTCTAAAATCTGTATTTTTTACCCTTATTATTTTCAGAATTTATAATGCCTAACATATCATTTTTAAATGCAAAAGCAAACTTTTAGTATTCTGTAAATAATTCAAAGAAGTTTAATTGTCTCTAAATTAAAACATTCATTGTCTTCTGTTTCAATAAAATTAAAATTATCTTAAAATAAGAAAAATTAAACTTAACTATATCATTTTATTAAAATATTCCCTTTAGAGTTGTGTTTGCATTTACTCTTCACTTAATTTAATTGAAAGATATGACTAAAACATGCCAAAATGTGTAGGATCTGAGATTGTATATTCACTTGCATCCTAAAAATTTTTGCCTACCACAATATTTTGGATGTTGCTTGTAAGACTCATAGGCCACAGAACAAAGGTTTGTAACTCACAGATCAGTTAGTTTCATGACCATCAACAAGGGTTTTGCTTCCCATGGGGCTCAAGTCCCATGAGAGCAACAGAATATGGGCCCAGATGGACCCCATGCAATACATTCACTTATAGGAGATGAACTCTGAAACTTTGATATCAGACAATAGACTTTTCTTTCTTTTTTTTTTTTTATGAAAGACGATATTATCTTTATAATACTGGATAGTCAGCATGGTTGGACTTGGTTTTGGAGAGAGAAACTGTCTTCTAAGACTGTGTGCTATAAAAATATTCATAGAGAGATAGTCCAATCCAAAGGACACCTCATTATTTGCTTACAATATACACGAAAGTTCAAAAAATTCAAAGATTTTCTACTTTGGTTTTATAACTTCCTAGCTTTGAAAAACTTTTTTTAGTGTGTTACTCTACCTCTACTCTAATCTGAGAAAGAATGGAATCATATTCATGTAATTTGTCTCATGTAATATTCAATTAAGACTGCTTTCAAAAAGATTCCATATAAGAAGATGAAACTATCCTGCAATATTGACCCCAGCAATGCCCTGCCCCTAAGTTCCACATCCAAATGACTAGAAAAAATTATAAACAAGTAGAATGTACCTTATAAATCTCATAATATCTCAGTGATTTTCTTTTTACACTTGTCACTGGCACTTCCACTTAGCCTAAGTTATTAATTCAGAAAGAATATGGTGCACTAACAATTGAACAGATTTCAATTTGGTTTGTAAGAGCAAAAACTGGGGAAATTCTATCATTCATAACAACCCTGGTCAGAGAGTTGAGGAAAATCTAAATCACTTTTAGGACTGAGGTGGTATTATTGATCACTTAAGCTGAAATTAGGAAGAAATTTGTTGTCTTTTCTAATTTGTAACTCTTTGTAGGGATAAATTCCGAAATGGTACACATAAATAATCATTCACTTATCCCACCACAAAGTTCCCACAAATAGCCAATGAAAGCCTCACCTGGGGGAGAAGTTTGAGGTCTTCTGAGAGTTACATAATCTACTGCTTGTACTTCTTTATTTATTTATATTTATTTATTTATTTGAGTTGGAGTCTCACTCTTTCACCCAGACTGGAGTGCAGTGGTCGCTCCTGGCCACTGCAGCCTCGACCTGCTGGGCTCCGGCAATCCTTCCTCCTTGGCCTTCCAAGTAGCTGGAACTACAGGCATGTGCTACCACGCCCGACTAATTTTTGATTTATTGTATAGATGAGGTCTGGCCAAGTTGCTAGGCGGGTCTCGAACCCGTGGGCTCAGGCAATCCATTCATCTCAGCCTCCCAAAGCACTGGGATTACAGGCTGAGCCACCGAGCTGGGCAGCTTGTGCTTCTTTAAAGAGTTGAAGATCTCACATAATAACCTCATGTTTAAGACTGCATTTTCAGGAAGGAGGCCCAAAAAATGCTCTGTTTTTACATAGCAGTACAGTCTTAGGGCACATATGATAAACCCGGAAAGATTATATGTTGGTCACAATTGTTGAGGCCTCCCGAATGAGACCTACATCAGTCAGTGATTCCAGTGTGGTTTCTTAGGTGATTAGTAGACCTTTGACTTCCTAGCTCAGTTTAAATAATTGAGTGTAGTCATGGTTTTGAAGATGGCTATCCAAGCCTGTCCTGTTTATTCACTCTATCATGCTGGTAGCAGTCATCTACTGCATGGAATGATTGAGAAATGGCTATGGAATGAGTGTGCAGGAATCATCTGCAAGTGGTGACAGGTATTTTGTGTGGGGGAGGCAGTACCTGGGGCTCCTCCTGATGTTTCTAAAAGACTTCTTGATAATATTGAGGTTATGGCAATCAAATCATTATCTGAGCCACCTGTTAGGGAATGGCACTCCCCAAATCAGATAAAATTAAAGTGTTTATACTATTTGGCTGGGTCACATTAGAGTCTTTCTCTTTGAGAGAAAAACTTGAGGGGCAGATCTGAAAGATAAAAATCATGCATGTTCCCTTTTCGTTTGTATTTCTCAAAGTCTTAAATATTTCCTGAACAGATGACCATTTTATTGCTCTCTTTCTACCATACAAAATCGTGTGTTATATTCAAGCAAATATAACTTATTTTTTTTCCTTGGTGATCATATACTCACACTCAGATCTCTCATCTAGAAGGGTTGGGTTAAAAAGCATGGGCAAGCATATATTTTTTTAATTTACTGAAATTCATTATTGCCCCAAACATTTTATACTGGAGCCAGTAGTATTTTGTAGACTTGGCACATGCTATATACTTAATCATTACTTTTTATAATTGTGGTCATATTAGTCAAAAAAGAGAATCAAGATGCCTGAATCCGAATAAGAACAAACCTCATAGATTTCTTTCTTGCTGAGTTGTCACTTTGGAGCTGTACCAACCAGATGATCTGAGTGTGCTATTAAGGGGGAGAAAAGCATCATATCTAGGAATGAATCCTAACTATTAAAAACTATGTCAGTAAGCATCCCCTGACATTTTTATTTTTGTTTTTTCCAGAAAATAGTCAAGACAAGATATTTCTCTGCTTGGGTAAACTGTATATGTAAGCCAAACTGGCTTATTAAGGTATTGGTCCTAGAGAAAGTAAGAGCATTTCTCATTCATTCAAGCAGCATGTGACAGAGACTATCTTCCAGATGAGTGTAGTCAAGAGATAAGAGGCTTTTTTCCTCCATCCCACTTAGAGGATGGGATCTAATTGCATTTATGGAAGGCTAAGAATAACAAGACCAAACTTGCCCTTACCCAGCTTGCTGTCCCACACCAAAAAAATTTATGTGGGGATAATTGTTTATTAACATGCTTAAAAAAAAATCTCTTTTTTTTTTTTGTCCTTCTTGGAACACTTAAAAAAATTAAGTCAACGTGATGATATATTTAAATGTTACAGATAAAATCTGAAGATTCTTGGAAGGGAATGAAAGTGTAAATGTTTATGACTTTCATTTGTATAAGGTCTTCATAGCTAAAACATTAAAAAAATCAAAAGTAACAAAAAATACAATAAATAAATTAAACTGCATTAAAATTAAAAATTTTTTTACTTTAATACAATACAATCAAGAATGTGAAAAAAACAACTCGGAATCAGAGAATATTATACATCTGAGAATTATACAGTTGAGGTTAGACTATACAAGTAACCCATTTCATAATAATAGGCAAAAGAAATTTAAAATAGATAATAAGTTACACTGTCTTATTATCAGAGAAATTATAGGCATTTCTCCAAACAACATACACAAATGTCCTATAAGTCCATGAAAAGCTGCTCAACATCATTAGTCGTCAAGAAAATGCAAATCAAAGCTATAATGAGATACCTTTCTCAGCCACTAGAATGGCTATTTTTATTTCTTTTAAAAATAAATATATAACAAGTGTTGAAGAGAAAATGGAATTCTCTTACACTGTTGGTGGAATATAAAATAGTATACCCACTTTTGAAAACAAGTTGGTGCTGGCAGTTCCTCAAAACATTTAAATGTAATTTTTACAAGATTCAGAAACTCTACTCCTAGATATGAACTCAAAAGAAGTGAAAACATATGTTCATGCAAAAAAAACTCACATGTGAATGCTCATAATAGGTTTATTCATAGTATAGCTAAAAACCAGAAACTACCCAAATGTTCATGAACTGATGAATGGAGACAAAAAATGTATATCCATATAGTGGTATATTATTCATAAATAAAAGGAATAAGTACAAATGCTTGCTGCAACATGAATGAAACATGAATGCATTACACTAAGTAAAAGAAACCAGTCATTAAATACCATATATTTTGTAATTCCACTTATATGAAACATCCAAAATAATTAAACTCATGATGACAGAAAGTAGCTTGGTATGTGCCTAAGGCTGCTGTATGGGAGAAATGGAGGAAAATCTGCTAGTGGTACAGGAATGCTTTTTGTGATGATGAAAATGTCTTAAAACTTGTTATATTGGTGGTTACACGGATCCTTGAATATACTATAAAACAAAATCTTATACTTTAAATGAATGAAATATATTGTATATAAATTATAACACAATAAAGTTTTTATACAAAAGAATGTACAAGCAAAATAAAAAGAATATTATTTATATATTCTTAGTATCAAATAGGGGAACGTGACCACAGGGAAGCAGAAAATTGTTATTAGTAAATTTAACTGCAATTTGAAAATTTGTGTTAGCTGCTGGGTATATTTCAATTAAAGTGCAACGTGTGTGTGTGTGTGTGTGTGTGTATAACACACTACATAATATTATATTTATGTGTGTGTGTGTGTGTATTCATAAAGTGTATTATTCATCAGAGTCATGAGAACGACTTTGATTTCTGCCCGATTATTTTTGATTTTATATAGCTGGTACTAAGTGAACAACAGTACCAGCACAGTGCCCTCCACTGAATTTTAGCTTGACCTAACCATTGGTGATCCTTGGGTTGTTTGAGTTTCTTGTGATTCTGAATATTAGTCCTTTGTTGGAGTCATAATTTGCAAATATTTTCCCCCTTTCTGTAGGTTTTCTGTTTTTGCCCTGTTGATATTTCTTTTGTTGTACAGAAGCTTTTTAGTTTAATTAAGTACCATCTGATGATTTTTGTTTTGTCATGTTTGCTTTTGAGGTCTTTGTCATAAATTATGTAGTTCGATGTACAGAAGAGTTTATCCTAGTTTTTTTTTTTTCCCCCTAGGATTTTTATAGTTCCAGGTCTTCCATTAAATATTTAATCCATCTTGAGTTAATTTTTATATTTGGTGTAAGGGTTAAGTTTCATTCTTCTCCATGTGGCTACCCTATTTTTCCAGCACTATTTATTAAATAGAGTATACTTTTCACATTGTTTATGTTTGTCAGTTTTGTCAAAGATCAGTTGCTTGTAGACATGTGACTTTATTTATGGGTTCTCTATCCTGTTTCATTAATCTAGTGGTCTATTTCTCTACTAGTACCTTGCTGTTTTAGTTACTATAACCTTCTAGTATAATTTGAAGTCAGGCAATATGATGTCTCCACATTTGTTCTTTTTACTTTGGATTGATTTCACTATTTGGGCTGTTTTTTCTTCCATATAAACTTTAGAATTGTCTACTGTAGTTCTGTGAAAAATTATATTGGTATCTTGATAGAGATTAATTTAAATCTATAGATTACCATGACCAGTATGGTCATTTTGACAATATTGATTCTTCTGATCCATGAGCATGGGACGTTCTTCCAGTTCTTTGTATCCTCTACAATGTCTTTTGTCTGTGTCTTGTAGTTTTTCCTGTAGGGATCTTTTATCTTCCTGGTTAAATGTATTCTTAAGAGAGAGAGAGAGAGAGAGAGAGAGAGAGAGAGAGAGTATGTGTGTGTGTGTATTACAAATGGGACTGAGCTCCTGATTTGGTTCTCAACTTAAGCATTATTGGTATACAGAAATACTACTAATTTTGTATATTGATTTTTTTATCCTGAAACTTTACTGAAGTCATTTGCCAGGTCTACGGGTCTTTTGGAGGAGTCTTTAGGGTTTTCTAGTTATACAGATATATCATCAGTGAACACAGATAGTTTCGATGCTGTCTTGCTAATTTGAATTCCTTTTCTTGCTTTCTCTTTCTGATTGCTCTGGCTTGGACTTTCAGTACAACGGAGAATGTCAGTAATGAATATAATCTCTTTATATAATTTTCTTTTTTCTTAAGCTATCTTTAAAAAATGCATAACTTTTTATCATAAATAATACAAATTTACAGATTACTCAATGTAAATTTAATTTTTTTAAGATGAAGAAATAAGAAAATTGAACCTAAATATGAGGTTGTATTAGCAAAGTTAATGATTAAGCATGCTATATTAGTGGTTAGGTACTTGATTTTTCTGTTAATTCACCAGTTATGCTTTTTTATCTATTTCTCCATCTGCATGAATATATGAAAAATCAAGTAAGAAAAAATATACATTCACATATATAAATGTATTTATAGAGAGAATAAGAAAAATAAAAATGTCAAATCCATATCAAAAAAGCTAACATATGCAAAAATGTATACATGCCATTTAGTAGGAAATGTACAGTGACATTAAAATTTCCATTTTGATGAATCAATGTCATTATATTATTTAAGATAAGAAGGATAATCAACATGTCTAAAACTTTATATCTTAAAATAGCACTACTTAATATTGGGCCAAAATATAGAAAGCATATTTATTCATTATGTATGTAAGTCAAAAATTGGAAAATGAATATTGAGCAAAACATCAAGTGATATTCATTTTCATCTTTACTGAATGGTACTTGCATAACAATCTAGGAAAACTTAGAGTATGTGTAAAAATAATGTAGACGGGAAATTCTCTTCTCATGAAGAGTTTACAAAATATTTTAGGAGAGGAGAAATAAGCAATCATAAACTATCTAAAAATAATTTTTAAAAAAATTCGGAGCATAATAATACCATAGAAACATCTGCATACTAAGGAATAATTTTTAAAGGAGAATAGATTTGATTTTTTTCTACAGATATTGATTGCTTCCTACTTACAAAAGCTTCACAAAGTATCTACTAGTTGTCATCAATGAATTTTTTTCTTTTCTTGTCTTAATTTATCTTTCTTATCTCCTTTTTATCTTATTATAAAGCAGTTCCTTTGGAAATACTTTCATTAAAACCGATAAAAGTACATGTGAAAGTCTGCTTCAAATCATTAAACAAAATGACATTCAAAAGTAATCTTTCAATGGGTAAAATTTACTGTTTATCATAATCATCAAATAGGTACTATGTTTTATGTTTTTTGAGAATAAATATGTGCTGCATCACATTTAAAATTAATAATGTCTTTAAAACTTTATATGTTATTTCCATACATTTAAAATTAAATATAATCTTGTACTGAATAATTTCTAAACTCACATATATGTACTAAACTCATACATATATACTAGGTATACATTTACTTGTGAATAATTCATATCACAGTTATTTAATCATCTATTTTACCTCAGTTATTATTTTGATTGAAAGTCATAGGAATAAAAAATTTATAAATACAATTTATTTTATTAATGAAATGGCATATTGTAGAGAGTATAAAAGTAGAAGATATATAAGTAAACAAGTTTCTATAAATCTTATATGCCTCAATTAAAGTATGTTTCTAACCCTGGCCACCATTTTTATCTTTCTAGATGACTCTACAATACTTGGATTCAACAGTCCTTGAACCATCCTAATAAGTTCAGTCTTATCCCAACAGCATCCACTTTTCCTCATGGTTCCATTCCTTTTCCTTCCCTTCCTTCTCCTTTCCCACCAAACTCTTGATTGACTTTTTCTATTTGTCTAACATGACAAAACCATCACCTGTTCAAATATACTTATCTTTATATTTGGCACAGTGAAATTTAACTTAAGAAAATGCATTAAAAACACAACTTTTGATCATGAACCTCAAGTGTATGTTTAATTTCACTAGGTAATCAAAGGTGAGTAGTCTCTCCTCTTCTCCCAGGTGGTTATTTCAAAACTCTCCTTTCTCACAAACACTCAAAACTTTCTTCCCTATTTTCACTTTTAGCTGATAAGTTTGCATTATTTTTTTCACCTTATACATGTTCATTATGCTTATCATGTTCATCACAAAGATCAAACAAATGATTATTTCTCTGACCAAATCTTTATTTTTATTTCATACATTTTGAGTTATTTCTTCTTTGATACAGTTTCTTCAATTGTATTGAATGTTTAAGAATACTAAATATTTATAAGCAAAAGTTTAGTTTATTCATTTTTATTATAATAGTATAGACTATTTGATAATAAAAATTCAGTGAGGCAAGAAAAATAATTTCTAAAATTAATTGGGAATGTCTTCATCTACCATGATAATAAATATTTTATTTGTATAATAAAATAGAATTTTAAATATTTTTTGATGTAGGGTGAGTACATAGAAAGTTAAACTTATATTCTATATCTTTACTGTGAAACACAGTATGGAGAAATCTGACATTATACAAGAAGAGAAAACCTCAAGATTTTACATAAAGGAGAACTACATCTGGTACAAAAAGGAACTAGAAGTATATATTTTACAGACTGTTGGGGAAAGTAAATTATTTTTATATTTATTTATTTTTATTTTTATTTTTTATTTTTTTTTGAGTTGGAGTCTCACTCTGTCACCCAGACTGGAGTGCAGTGGCTGCTCCCGGCCACCGCAGCCTCGACCTGCTGGGCTCTGGCGATCCTTCCACCTCAGCCTTCCAAGTAGCCGGAATTACAGGTATACGCTACCACGCCCGGCTGATTTTTCTGATTTATTGTAGAGATGAGGTCTCGCTGCCCAGGCGGGTCTTGGACCCGCGGACTCAGGCAATTCACTCACCTCAGCCTCCCAAAGGTGCGGGATTACAGGCTGAGCCACCGAGCCCGGCTAATTATTTTTATATTTAATTAAGTCTAAAATTTATATTTCATGTTAGACAAGGTGAGGATTTTTATTTTTCTTTCTTTTTATGTTTTTGTAGTTGCTGTTGCTTTGGTTGACACTAAGGCCTATGATGCAAGTCAATGGACATTCTAATTACTAACAAGTGTAAGTCACAGAACCAGAATAACACATAGGGCAGATTGAGGGAAAGTAAAGGAAGTTAAAAAAAAATTAAAGGCAATTTGTTATCTACATCACTTAAGATTTTCAGTAAGTTTGTATTGAAGGACAATTGAAGCTGAATACAGTTATATTAGTTTCCTAGGCTGCCATACAAGTCATCGCAAAGTCAATGGCCTAAAAGAATACAAAATTACAGTTAAATAGGAAGAATGCATTCCAATGTTCTATAACACTGTAGAACGCCCCTCCCCCACCACCCCAAAAACGGAATTATCTTTTGGAGGGCAGGTCGCTTGTAGCACACCCAGAACTTTTTCTTCTGGATCAAATGGTCAACCAAAGTTTTCATCTGAAGTTTTGAGAAGGTTGCATCATAATTTGTGGAAGAAACATCCCGAGTTGTGTCAAACAGGTGACTGGTTCTTCCACCATGACAACATACTTGCCCATACAGCCCTGAGAGTTCAGCAGTTTTTGAACCAAAACAGCATGATCCCCATGCCCCACTCTTCCTATTTACCCAATTATGCCCCCAGCAGCTTGTTTTTGTTTCCCCGGATGAAAAAAGTCCTCAAAGGGAAACGTTTTGCCAATGTGGAAGAGGTTAGACAAAAAACAACAGAAGCACTGAACGGCATCAAAATGTATGAGTTCAAAAACTGCTTTGAGCAGTGTGAAAAGCATCTCCACAGGTGTATTACATCAAAGGGAGAGCAGCTGGAAAGTGACTAGGTTTAAATATGTAAGAATAAAGATCCAGTTTTAAAGAAAATATTCCAGTTGTGTTGGGTCTCCCCTCATAGTTAACAATAACATATCATAAGTTTCATTTTGGTATAGGAGGATATTGAATGTCCCTAATCCCCAAAATGATAACTGTTTGAAATGATAGATATACTACGTACCCTGATTTGATCATTATACTTTATATGTATCAAAACATCACTATGTACCCTATAAATATCTATAATTGCTAAATGACAATTTGAAAAAAAAATACTGAAGAAAACCAAAATGTATTCTCTCACAGTTCTGCACACCAATAGACCCAAATCAAGTTGTTTTCAGGGCTGTGCTCCTGCTGAAGGCTTTGAAGGAAGATCCTTGCCTCTTTCCGTTTCTGGTGTCTCCAGTTGTTCCTTGTCTTGTGGTAGCATAACTCCAACTGACCTCCATCATTATATCACCCTCTGATCTGTATTTCTCCCCTTCTCTTATGTAATTAGGGCATTTGTCATTCAATTCAAGGTCTACTTTATCCAAGATCATCTCATCACAAGATCTTTAACTTAAATTTTATGTGTAATGACCTTTTCCAAATAAGGTCACACTCATAGATTCTATATAGACATATCTTTTGGGGAGTTACCATTAAATCTTCCATATTAGTGATAATTACACTTAATATTTTTATTTACTACATTTACTTTTATATATATATATATGTACACAGAATAAAATAGCATCTCATTTGTTTGGAACTAACCCTGAGTTTAATTGTAAATGACAGCATCTGATCAATTTAGAGACAATTTCTATTCCACCACAAATGAACTAATGGAAACCTTAGACAAGACCCAATTTTAGTGAAAAGAAAATTATTATCAATACACTGAGAAAAATACTTCCAAAAATTTTTTCTGATATTCCAGAATCTGATCCCTATGCCTAACTCTCTGCTGAAGTTTACCTAAACTATAGTTTATACTAAAGAGATACAATTAATCAATTAAATTGCCTATGTCATTAATCAGAATAACTGAAATATACTTAAGTTGCTTTAGATATCTGAGAATACTGCAATTTAATTGTTAATGTCCAAAGTAATACTTATTAATAAAAAATAAAAACACAATTTATAAGACAGTCAACTTAGATATAATTATATATGCCTTATGAATTAAGAAAAACAACTAAAAATATATTGTTGCTGGTTGTCATTGATTCTAGGATCTTTCAATTGGCAGAGTTAGTAAATATATATTTATACTAACTCAAGTATATGTGTATGTCTATAATTATTTCCACATCTATCTGCCTGATGTCAGCTATCTATCTGATGATAGATGTCAGAGTTAAACATGCAAATATTCAGGAAGGGCTGTTGCAAGCTTTTATACATATACATATGTGTGTGTGTGTGTGTACATATATAAAAATCTGACTTCATAATGATATCTTTGACTTTAATCCAGCACCAGAGAGTTTGTTATAGCCTTTCTTGCTTGCTTTATTAACTTCTTATTCTGACTGTGAGCATCTTGGCCCCCATTATCTATAATTTATTTCTATATTTGTTAAACCTCAGTATTCATATAAAGTAATTTTAAAATTTATAAAATACATCCTTGCATTCTTGTGAGAAACAAATATACTAAGGAGAGTACAAAATTTATGTTAATTTTTTTCTCCCTTTAGCCTCATAGTTATCTATTCAAACAAGTTTTCAGTTATCTATCTCATTTCTTTCTCTCTTGTTCCTTCTACTTCAGCTAAATTGTGTTTCTTCAAATGGTAGGTATATACTTCAAACATAAGGCTGACAGAAGTCAGTGCCCTCCAATTGAATTTTCTTTTCAATGAAATTATGCCATACATTCAGCATCCCATGTGGAGATGTTTACTATTTGTTTTTAATTTGCATATAGTAAGTTTCACTCTCTATAGGTATTAATATATGATAGGCATTCAACACTGCATAGCATTCAGAAGAGTTTATTTTTAATAGCAAACAATAAGTCTAATAAGAAGTTGATAAAAATAAGACTCAAAATGAAATTACTTAAAATGTAAAGTAATGCATTTAATTTCAGAAAAAAATGAGGAAAAGACAACAAAATTAGATCAAATATCTCCAAAAAAAGTCTTAAACAAATATAAACACAATAAATGTATAACCAAATAATATGTCACAAAGCAGTAAGCAATATAGAGCAAACACATAAAGCAGATAAGATAGGGTTTGGAGATTGTAAGTAGGTTGGGAAGCAGTTTGTAACATATAAAGAAGACAAAAAAAGTCTTGCTGAAAAGATATAACTTGGGTAAAGATTTTGACAGATGACACTTAAGCATGCAAGTATTTGAGGAAAGTTACTGTTAAGTAGATGGAAACTCTAGAGTTGTACAATCCACAAGTTAATTAAATTGAATCAAATGTTTATATGTACATATTTAATTATTTGATTGACTATATACCTAGTAATGATATGTAAATGGTGTAAATTACACAGTATTTTCATATTTGCAGAAAATTCAATTGGGGAGCACAGCCTTATGTTTGAAGTATGTACCTACCATTTGAAGAAACACAATTTAGTTGAAGTAAAAGGAACAAGAGAGAAAGAAATGAGACAGGATATAAAAGGAATAGACATTACAGATGAAATACTTATGTGAAGAAACAAATTGAATGAGGCAATCCCAGCATGCCTTTGGTGAGTTTGGCAAAATGCGGGGCTTATCCATCTCCTGATACAGAGCAGTCTCCGTAGCTAGTCACACAGGCAAATAAATAGATTAAAGCAACTATAGTATGATAGTTTTGAAACTACATGCTCGCTGGTGGGAGGCAAACTGCCTTGTTTGCTGCTAACTACAACATTGTTGTTTGTTCAAGAATTGCTAAGTCCTTGGGTCTGGGATCCTCTTTAATCCAACCCACTGCATGTACAAGTACCATCTGGCTTTCTGCAGGACATCTGAGGGATTTAGGGGAAATGGGAACCTAAGTAAATGTTCTGATATACATACTGCTTGATATATGTCACAAGTAACAGGTTAAACCATTAATTTCTGCAGTAGTGAGATATCTCTCCACTATTCTTTTTCTGGTTATTCAAACACTAACCCAGGTACTGATATGAAGCCATTTGCTAATGTAATTAATATTACAGACTTCAAATGGAATGATTATCTGACTTGTTCTGGTGGACCCAATCAAATCCCTTAAAAAAGGAGAAATTCTGTCAGTTGGAATCAGAGAAATGTAGCAGAAGAGTAAAGCAGGACAAAAGATTAAAGGGACATTAGAAATATTCTAACTGTGAGGAAGACTCAGCCCACCATGGCCAACTTGGAAGAAGAGGAAGGAGGCTGTGATTCACATAAGTTGGTGGCCTTTGATAGCTGAGACAACTCCCAGTTAATAGCCAGTGAAGAAATTAAGATTTCAGTCCTTCAGTCATATGAAACTCAATTTTGCTAGCAACATGAAGTTCCTTGGAAGTGGATTCTCCCCTAGAATCTCCAGTAAGCAACATGGCACTACTGATGCCTTGATTTTAGCCACAGGACTTGTGTTAGATTTTTAAATTATAGAGTTTTGGAGACAGTAAATAGGTACTTTTTTATGCTGCTAAACTTCCTGGCACACAGTACATACACATGGAATAGTGTGAATGTGAACAAAACACTGATACTGAATATGGTAAAGATTTTATGTTTCCTTGAATTAATCTGTATAATTAATAATATGGCAAGAATTTAGAGCAATTAGAACACTCATATACTAATGGTACAACTGCAAACTGGTATAACCACTTTAGAAAACTGTTTGGAAGCATCTAAAGTTGAACATTTGCATTTCTTATAATCCAGTAATTCTGCTTTTATGTATATGTCCATTAGAAATGCACCTATATGGAGATATGTACTATCTGTTTAAATCACCACTATTCCTGACAACCCCAACCTAAAAATTATTCAAATGTCTACCAACAGTTGGATGGATAAATAAATTGTGATATACTAACACACCAATACTCTACTGCAATGAGAATGAATACTCTTTCAACCCATAAAACAATACATGATCCTTTCAAATATACTCTTGATTAAAATAAGCTAAAGACAAAAATATGTGCACTGTAGGATTTCATTTACTGTAAACAACAAAACAGGATGAAATTTTCTCTGTTGTTTCTTTAGGGGTTAGGGACTATAAGGAAAAGCAAGAGAGGCCCATAGAGTGATGTGAATGTTGTATTTCTTGAGAAGGATGTTGATTATATAGGTGTGCTCAACTTGTGAAAATTCATCCAGTTGTGAACTTTTGATTTGTGTCCTTTTCTTTATGTCTATTATACCTACATAAGATATCAAAAAATATGTAACACAAAATCTATCTCAAAGTAGTGGAGAAAGACCAAAAAATGCATCTAGAAAAATAGAATTGAAAATATGACATAGATGATAGAGAGAGAGAGATATATCACATGTGAAAAGTAAATTTCAGAGACATTACAAATATTTTAAAGCAAAAAAATGAGATCTATAAATCTGCAATTTAAGTACTATAGAGTAAGTTTGCCCATCAGATATATCAGATAAGGCCAGGCTCGGTGGCTCAGCCCGTAATCCCAGTACTTTGGGAGGCCATGGTGAGAGGATTGCCTGAGCCCAGGGGTTTAAGACTAGCCCAGGGAAATTGGTGAGACTTTATCTCTACAATAAATTAAAAATTAACTGGACATGGTAGCACGCACCTGTAGTTCCGGCTTCCTGGAAGGCTGAGGCAGTAGGATTGCCTGAGCCCAGCAGGTAGACACTGGGGTGGCTGTGAGTTTGTCACCTAATTCCAGCCTGGGCAACTAAAACTCAAAAAAAACCCCAAAATAAATAACAGATAAATAAAACAAAACAGATAATATGTTGAGTGTGAGGTGAAAAGTCACAGCAGAGAAGAATAAAGGAATGTAGAATATGATTTCCCAGGGACCTGACGTCTAATGCCTTTGCATCAACAAATAAGACCATAAATTTGAAATTAAGGTGTATTGCAACATTTTAAATTATATCTACATAGGCCTTTCCACCTGTAGCACACGGTACTCACCAATGCCAATTTCAATACCACTGCAATCTTAGTCATAAATACAATTTCACAGAATAATGACCTGATACAGGAAACATTTAACATAATCTACTGGAGAAACATTCAGTGACTCAATATCAATATTCACTTTGTCACATATTTGGTGGTGTTTTAAGTTGTATAGTCTTATATACAGAAAGATGCCACTACTTTCTGTTTAAAAAAGAATGTGTTTTAGCTAATTTATAGGATCAGATATATTTAAGTTCATATGCTATAATTATTTTTTATCTTTTTACCATAACCTTTGTTCTTATATATCACTTTGTGTGTAGTGTCATATTTATTCTTAATAAATGCATCCATATCTTGGCTGAATTCTTTTTATATACCTTGTCTTAATTTAAATAAATGACTGGAACTACAATGTGAAGGGATTTGACTAGGAGATTAAAGTATTTGATGCTTATTTTGTACAGAGGAGGATGTCATTTGAAACATTTTAACCAATTGGGTAACAAGGAAAAATAATTTATTTAGGAGAATGAATATAGGAAAAACTTCAAAATAGAGTGGAATGATACAAGCACAGGAAGGAGGAAATAATCACATCTTTATTGCCATACACATCACCTAATATAGCAGCAATTAGAGTTGAAAAGAAAAGAAGTAGAAACATTTTTCTTCAAGAAAAGAATAAATAAGACTGCATATAGGAAATTTGGAGTGTTATCAGAGAAATCAAATGTTCCACTGTGTGGTTATCTGCTACAGAAAAAAAGTGCTTAAATTAATCTAGCAATAAGTGATCAGTGGTTAAAAACTTACTAGGTTAATGGGTTAAGGGGATTTTCAATAGTTTCTAGGGTATAGTTTGGGGTGGGGATGGGAAAGTACAGTAAAATAGCTGACTTTAACAATATTTGTAATTTTTAAAATCAAGGTAAATGTTAAAATATCTAAAATAAGAGAGTTTTCATACTCATTATTGGTATTTCATTAAGTATTTATATTCTTCTTCTTCCCAAAGGAGGCCATTACTCCTACCAGTTTCTTATATATCTTTTCATATATGCTCTAGACATATATAGAGTAATTTGTACATAAATATTCATCACAAATAATATATTATATGCACTTCAGTGCACTTTCTTGTATTCATTCACTAATGTACTTTAGAGATTATTCCCTATGTAAATATATAAAACAGCTTTAATCTTTTTAACCACTACACAGTGCTCCAAGTATAAAAGGTTTTAGGTTGCATCTAGTTTTCCAATGTTGAACAATACTTATTTACATATACCTATATATGAAGATGTTTATGTCTCAGATTTATTTGTAAGATAAAGTTTTATAAGTGTTTAGTAATTCAGAAATTTATGGATCTATAACATATCTAGTATCCTTACAATATGGATTTTAACCAACAACGTATGTTTGATAATACCTTAAGGTTTTCTTGTTGTGGTGGTTTTTTTTGTGTGTTTGTTTTGAGTTGGAGTCTCACTTTGTCGCCCAGACTGGAGTGCAGTGGCCGCTCCCGGCCACCGCAGCCTCGACCTGCTGGGCTCCGGCGATCCCTCCGCCTCAGCCTTCCGAGTAGCGGGAATTACAGGCACGCGCTACCACGCCCGGCTAATTTTTGATTTTATTGTAGAGATGAGGTCTCGCCAAGTTGCCCCGGCGGGTCTCGCACCCACGGGCTCAGGCAATTCACTCACCTCAGTCTCCCAAAGCGCAGGATTACAAGCTGAGCCACCGAGTCCGGCAATACCTTAAGTTTTAATGTTTACATACATTTATTTTATTATAAGCTATCCTTCGGTCTAAATATTTTATTAGGTGATAACTTGAGTCCTGCGGTGATTTGACAATTCAAATGAATTGGCTTTCAAACTGAAAGAGAGGGAGGAGAGAGAGAGAGAGGGAGATAGGGAGGGAGGGAGGCGGGGAAGGCCAGGGAGAAATTTCCTGACATCTTGTTTTCCAATTTGTGTGGTGTAAATATTCTCATCATCAATTTCAAGTTACCAATGGTTTGACAATTGGTTCTCAAATTTTCTGAACCTTTAATAAATGGCTCTGGAGAATTTAGGCCAGTTCCAACACATCACTATGTGTCAGTCACCTAGATTTATATCTCTGCCAAGAAGATTATTTGTTGAAATCCTTGAAAGAAAGAAGGAAAGAAAGAAGGAAGGAAAGAAAGAAAGAAAGAAAGAAAGAAAGAAAGAAAGAAAGAAAGAAAGAAAGAAAGAAAGAAAGAGAAAGAAAGAAAAAGAAAGAAATTTAATTTTCGAACACGGGCTGTTTGTAGAACCCACTTTGTATGACTGCTCTAAGGATTACTTGATGCAACTTCTTACTATCCATTTACTTCTCAGCTCAATATAATGAGTTAAATTCCAATCGTTTTATGAAACAACTCCCCAAACATTTTCAGTTACCTCTACCCATTTCAACCGATGAATGCATTTACCTTGCTTGACATTTTGCTACTATTCTGCGCACACACATATTCTTGAAAGGTTTGTCTTTCTTGGCTGCCTTTGCATTAATATCTCCCCTAATTCTAACGTATCTAACTATTCATTTTTATGATTTGTGTATGTATATTTCTTCTTATATTCACCTTTCACATCTCTATTCATTCATTATGACTTTAGACCTTTTTCTCTCTTCATAGACATTATGAGCAAAATTATCTAAATTTATGACTCCAGCTACAACATTAATGATTATGGTTCCAAATTGCATAAGATCAGGTAAAATTTCCCTGAAAAATTTCTCAAATTGTTAGATATTCTGCTAGGAACTGATGAATAGAAACATTTGTATTTTTTGTTTGTTTTTGCAAAATCTTCTAATCCATTGACTGACAATTGGACAAGAATAATTTTGATACAATATGACAGTTCTATGAGCCAAGTATATGGAGTTTCTTCTTCTTACATATGTATGAATAAGGCAGCTTATCAAACTGACTATTTCCTGGGCTTCTTTTCTGACTCCTCTTCTTTTTTTCCAGTCCCAAATTTAATCTTCAATTTGAAAGTCTCTGATTTCCTCAGACAGCCTTAGGGAATATTCTTTACTGTTCTATTGTATATTACAGAAACTTTTAATACATTAATTTTATGGTGTTATATTTGTTTATATTCGTATTTATTTCTTTCTCTACTTCTCCATTAAATTCTGAGTTCCTTGAAGACTGGGACTTTATTCTTATCTTTGCATATTTAGAGTCTAGCATGGTGCCAGCTAAAGAGACAATAATAAATGCAGTCCAATTGCATTCAACTGAAAAGATTAATGCTTTAAAGGGAATTTTAGCATAGATAGGGTGATCACATTAAATAACCTTAATATCACTTCTAACTCTGAAATGCAGTAAAATGACTCTGATATCAGAATTTGAACTCATTTTTAGTGAAATATTTCACTACAGAAATGAATAGCAAGCCAAGTGCTTAGAAAGGGCTTCTAAGTAATGCAAGCTTATGTAGGCAATAAATATGCTTTTCATGCCAATCAAAACTATCTCTATTTATGGATGTATTTCAGCTAGCTAACAAGTATATAGAGTGGCCTAGAATGGGACTTAGCTACCCCTTCCAATACATGTATTTTGTTTCCACCAAGGGAAACAAAAAAAATCAGATTAAAAATTATGCATTTGTAGGTGATAGAATAGAATGTAGCAAATATTAGCTTAGAACCGAGAACCTTGGTTTAAAAATTTTGGCTTCTAAGAAGAAATTTAGACTCCTTATAAGAGTACCTAACATACATGGTTGGTCTCATGTAAACAAATACATATTTACATCTAAAGTACCCTGCAGGGGCCAAAATATAACTGATAATATTGTTAGTAAGATTAGATTCAGTTCACATATAAAGAATATTCTTCTCTTTGCTCCTACTTGCTACTGTTTGTTCTTGTTGTTCTTTTTGGTATTATACATTTATTGTCAAAATTCAGAGAATATTTGTTTAGATAAGACTGAACAGTTGTAAAGTGAATGAAAAGTCAGAATGCATTTTCAGAGCTAACTGAAAACTACTTCATGTGTGGCAGCACCAAAATCATTGATCACATCAAGAAAGATTGCCTCTACTGCTTCGCTGATTGATAAAATTTTATAGAACTTATATCTTACAAACGCATTGCTATTATTAACTAACCTCAGGGTTAAATTACCTCTTTAAAGTAGACCACAATAATTCCTCTGCTGACTTGCCTGGATACAAACTTGCTAGCAAAAACAGACAAGTACTAATCCCTCCACACAAGAAAATGACAAAAAGTGCCAGTTATTCCCCAAGTCACTAAACAGATGAACAATCACTCTCAGTTGTAATACTGTCCTTCAGAGTAAACTTCTTTTAACCAGGTGCTAGTAAATTGATCTTCATGTTTAAATTAAGAGATCAGTAATTTCAAGGGTTATGTATTTTAATTTTAAAGTGTGAGTACAACATTATCTCTGGACCAAAGTATTTAAAATATTTATTAAAATATTTCCACAAATAAAATGCTTTACACTGGTCATGTATTTTTATCTTTTTATATTATCAATGTCAATCAATTTCTTATTATTTTAGTTATTTTGTTTATACTACTGTATTGAAACTCTCATATTTCAGAAATTTTTGAAAAATTGTGTCATCTTAACAAATCTCAGATATCATAAATAGACAAAAATTGATAGAAATATAAGCTCACTTTGTGTAGGGTAAAAGTAACCCCATAGTTTCTCAGTTGTAACAGATCCCTGTTACAAAAGACAGGTTAACAAGATAAAAACAGTTTATTACATATACATGCGTGACACCAGGAAATGAATACTTTTCAAAGGAGTGGCGTTGAATTCTAGCTTATGTATCATCTTCAACAAAGAACAGTATGTTTTTAGAGAAGTGACAAGACAAAGGAAAAGATGTTTGAATCATTGGAGGAGGAATCTTCAGAAAAAGCAAATAAATGAGATACACTGTTAATGCATGAGTACATTTCCATGCCAAAAGGGAGAAAGAGGTACCAGGTCCCAGGCAAGTCCAAAATTCATGGAGAATCAACATTAAATATTAAGACTGGAGAATAGTATTCTTTGACTTATTGTTTGGTCTTCCAGATGCACCAGGTTGGAGGTTGGGCATTCAAAATCAAGGCAACCATGCCCCCACGATGCTGCTAGGTATAGCCCCTATCACAGCTTTCACAGATTGGTGTTGTGTGTCTTTGCTTCTTCCAGGTTAAAGTTGCTCACCAGTTGTTCTACAGTTCAAGGCCCTCAAGGGTGACACTACTCCCATGGCTCTGCTAGACATTGCCCTAGTGGATTATTGCCTCTGCAGTGGTCATGACCCTATAGCTCTATTGGGTATTGCTTTAACTGGGTCTTTCTGGTGGCCCTGACTTCATGGCTTCCCTAGGAATTGTCCTAGTGGGATCTGTCTACAGTGATTTAATTTCTGTGACAGTTGTCTGCCTGGGTCTTAAGACTTTCTGGAGCATCCTTTGAAATCTAGGTTGAGTTGTTCACATCTCCACACATCTTGCACTCCACACACCTGCAGTTAGCAACATATGGATGCTATCAAAGTTTACTCCCTATACGTTCTTGAGGGAAAACCAAGCTATACCTGGGCCTGCTTGCAGCATACCTGGGGTGGTTGAGGATCATTGCACCAGAATACATGGAGCAGATTATTGAGGTTGCCCTAGGCCTTTTCAAAGAAACTATTTTTCTTTCAGACCCTGGTACTCTCTGACTACATTTGAGGTTATTCTTCCATTGCTTTAATGAATAGTCCTTGATATCTTTCTAGTCATACTAAACTCCTAATCAAATATTTGTGTTGTCACACCCTTGGTATTCCTTCTAAACACCAAACTTTATTTTTTACAAACTGACCTGACTGAGAATTTTCCATCTCTGTAAGTTTTGCTTTCCCTTGACTTAAAAATTTCCTCTTCAATTTATTTATCATTTCTTGTATTTTACTATAAGCTGTCAAAAGAAGCCATGTCACACCCTTAACACTTTACTTAGAAATTTATTTCAACAAATATCCTGGTTCATGGCTCTTAAGTTCTACTTTCTACAGAGTACTAAGACAGAGATACAATTCAGCCAGGTTCATTGGCACTTTGTATTAAGGATGGCCTCTCCTCTGGTTTCCAATATCTTGCTCCTCATTTCCATGTGAGACCTCATCAGAATTGTCTTTACTATCTGTACTTCTACCAACATTCTATTAATGACCATGTAGACAATCTCTAAAAGATTTAGGTTTTCTCTTTTGGTGTCTTTTGAGCCTTCACCAAATCTGCCCATAATGTTTCATTCACTATAAGCTAGACTTTTTCTATCCTGTACCTCCAAACTCCTCCAGCCTCTATCCTTTACCCAGTTTTAAAACTGCTTCCACATTTGTAGGTATTTGTTATAGCAACACCCCACTTCTCAGTTTAAATTTCTTAATCAGTCTGTTCCTGCACAATAACAAAATATCTTAGTTTAGGTAATTTATAAACAACATAATTTTTTTGGAAAGCAGGATTTAATGAGAAGACAGAAAAGCTCCCACAGTGGGAGGGGTCCCTAGGGGGTTATCCATAAATTTATTTATTAAAGTTCTGGAGGCTGGGAAGTCCAAGATCAAGTTGAAAGTAAATCCTGTCTGTTGAAGGCATATGTCTCATTTATGGTGGCCTCGCCCTTTGCCTTTATTTGGAGAAAGGGCAAAAGGAAAAAAGAGACTAACAGATTTTTCTCAAGCCTTTTTATAAAGGCATTAATCCCATTCACAAAAGTGAAATGCTCATAATCTAATCACTTCCTAAATGGTCAACCTCTTAAAACTATTGTATTAAGAATTAAGTTTCAGCCTGTAATCCCGTGCCTTTGGGAGGCTGAGGTGAGTGGATTGCCTGAGCCCACGGGTTCGAGACCTGCCTGGGCAGTGAGACCTCATCTCTACAATAAATTAAAGAATCAGCCGGGCGTGGTAGCGCACGCCTGTAATTCCGGCTACTTGGAAGTCTGAGGGGGAAGGATCGCCGGAGCCCAGCAAGTCGAGGTTGCGGTGGCCGGGAGCAGCCACTGCACTCCAGTCTGGGCGACAGAGTGAGACTCCAACTCAAAAAAAAAAAAAAAAAAAAGAATTAAGTTTCTGCATGAGTTTCAGAGAAACACAAACTATAGGAATTACCTAATGTGTTATACATTTTCATATCTTTCTCCACATTATATAAAGTTTATGTGAAAATAAGCATGTTTGTTTGTTTCATATAATGTTTATATACCTATATAAAATGCTTAGCCTATAGCAAGTCCTCAATAAAATTACTTAAGCAGTCCACAAGTCTTTTTTGACCATTTGTTTATTACAAGAATTAGTCTACATTCAAAATGGAAGGAAACATTTCTATTATATAAAAATATTTTAAGTGTTCCACCCACATAACCTAAACCTTCTTATAACCAATTCTTATTCTTGATTATTACAAATTCCTGAGCTTTTTACAAAGCAATTAGAAACAGTTTATGAACCAATATAGATTGGTACTACAGGATAATTACCTTGTACAGTGAGCAACAAATATATACATCTTGAAGTTTAGCCTACTAAAAGAAATTCTATTATTTACCTTCTTTCAAGAATACCCTCAAGTGGAGATTTAATGCTCTACTAGTCTAATCTCAGTTGGTACCAGCATGTTATACAAAATGCACAAATCAAATCCAATTGTTTCCTTTTCAGGCAGCAGATCATAATGTATTTATCTTGGAAACCTAGGTGTGTATTGAGAAAGACGTGTCACTGGATCATAAATAGGTACAATGGAAGCACAATTCAACTATTTATCCAAATGACCAATACAGACAAAATTTACTAAATTATTTTGTTGAAAAACAACTACTAGTAACCTAGTAGTTATAAAGTAGAATCCTGCTATTATATCCACCTATATTTATGAGTTGCTAGATTTTACAAGGTTGAAAAAGGACTAGGAGTTATTTTTTTTCATAAAAATTATTTCCAAAGAAGAAATAAATTTGTTCTAGAAATCTAGATATTTTCTATTATTCTCTAGTCATGCTTACACTCATCTGCCAAAAATATTTTAAACACCTTTGGATCTGTTGACCTATGAAATCTAAATGAAAAGACAGCTTGTACAACAGCCTAAATCAAATGTGAAATGAATGACAATTGCTTTTACATTTATCCTTACTAATAATAACCATCTAACATGTCATTTTATGTTGATAGATATTAGCAACTTAAAAAATCTAACCCCAATGTAAAAAATATGGTGCTTGTTTTTACATTTCTCCCTAACATGAACATCTAACATTTTCTATTATTTTATGTTGATATATACTATTTGTCTTCCAAAATTCATACCTGCATAATGATGAGAATTTCTTTTTTATTTTTCAATATTTTTATTTCAGCACCAAGAATGGATTTTAGTAAGTACTCAGATAAGCAGCTTGCCTTTTTTTGTACCTTGAAAACAACAGTCAAACCAATACAAATTAATGGATCTCCAGAAATGTCCTACAAGACTCAGATTCCTGAATTTTCAAAAGAATGACATTATTTTCTTGCAAAAGATGTTTCTATTAACATTAGAAGATCGTGTGCTGGTAGTCCATGATCTGGTTTCTTAAAATAAGTGACATAAATATACCAAAAACAGAGAGATCGTAGAGTGAAAATAGAAATGCACAGTGAGTGGAATGGGCTGAATTTCTAATTGCATCGAGACCATAGAGAAAGAAAATTCTATCAGGTGGTAATATCCAGGCCTTATGTTACCATCTTAAGCACAATCGTAGGATCGTTCACTGTTTTACGTGTTTGGTTATATCCGTGAATAAAATAGACAACATTCTTGTATTTGTGGCATTAGAAAGAAAAAGATTACTTTTTAAAAATATTGCTGTGCCAAAGGGAAACCTAAAGAAATAAACTCCAGTTTGGATTTTAGAAATGACATTGAGATTATTCTAAAGAACTACATAACTGAGGCATATCTGACTCCCCACTTTACAGGCTGTCATAATAACTTCTAGTTATAGAAGTATGATTAAACAGACACAATTTCAGTAAGGCAATCATAACTGGAATCCACATGATAAGAAACTATGTATATCAGGAAGCTGAGTGACAAACACTGAAAACCTCCATGATGATATGTGATTGCAGAAATAGCAGAAGGTATAATGTACAAAATCAGTTTTTGTTCTGTCAAAACTGCATAAATACATCTATTTGGTGGCAGTTAAATAAAACCAACAATATAATAAGAAAAGACTGGGAAATGCAGTTTTTAGAATTTGAACTTTGCCATGGAAGAAAGAATATTATAAGAATGTTGAAATAGCCAGGATCGGTGGCTCAGCCTGTAATCCCGCGCGTTTGGGAGGCTGAGGTGAGTGGATTGCCTGAGCCTGCGGGTTCGAGACCCGCCTGGGGCAGCGAGACCTCATCTCTACAATAAATAAAAAAATCAGCCGGGCGTGGTAGCACATGCCTGTAGTTCCGGCTTCTTGGAAGGCTGAGGAGTAAGGATCGCCGGAGCCCAGCAGGTAGAGGCTGTGGTGTCCGGAAGTGGTCACTGCACTCCAGTCTGGGCGACAGAGTGAGACTCCAACTCAAAAAAAAAAAAAAAAAAAAAATGTTGAAATAAACAGGGATCATCAAGTTTGTCTTCTGAATTATCTTCACATTCTGAATTATCTTGCACCACATATGTCCCTATGAATTATCATGCACACAGTGGATGAGGTTGCAACCTTAGTAGGCGAGGAGGGTATTACTACAAGATGCATAGACAATACCAGTAATGGGAAGTTGGATCCATACAATAAAATCGGTCAAACAAACAAATTAATTTAAGATAATTTAAGAGAAACTGTATATATAGTTTTTGTACTGAAAGAGGGCATAAATATGATAAGAGAAAATTAAAATAAACATTGTGATTCTGGAAAGGAATTGGAGATGTAAATTTATAGTTGTATATTATATATAAAAGGGGACCCCAAAAAGCACAAATTTATCTTTTGGAAGGCAGGCCTCTTGTAGTATAGGCTTCTCCCCTCTAAGAAAGTGTCCCAGGAACTCATTCCACCTGTGTAACAGCTAGTGTTGTGAGAAGCTGTGTTTGACTTCAATTGATTTTTTTTTTTAGATATTTTCAACACATTTGCCCATTTCATAATGGGTCATTTATGAGCACGCCTGCCCACACTATGTTGAATGTTCAGAAGTTTTTAATCCAAATCAGCATGACCTCTGTGTCTCACTATCCCTATTCACTCAATCTCATTCTGAACAATTTTTTATGATGGTTGTTTCCCAGATGAAAAAAGTCCTCAAACGCAATCATGTTGTTGATGTGGGAGAGGTGAGACGAAAATGGCAGAACTAAAAGGAAACAAAATTGAAGAGCTCCAAAAGTGTTCTGAGCAGTGGAAAATCATCTCAATAGGAGTATTGCATCAAGTGGAGAGTACCTTGAAGATGACTGAAGGTTAAACATTAAGAATAATTACAGCCGGGCTCAGTGGCTCAGCCTGTAATCCCCCACCTTTGGGAGGCTGAGGTGAGTGGATTGCCTGAGCCTGCGGGTTCGAGGCCCGCCTGGGCAGCGAGACCTCATCTCCACAATAAATCAAAAAATCAGCCGGGCGTGGTAGCGCACGCCTGTAATTCCAGCTACTTGGAAGGCTGAGGCGGAAGGATCACCGGAGCCCAGCAGGTCAAGGCTGCGGTGGCCGGGAGCGGCCACTGCACTCCAGTCTGGGCGACAGAGTGAGACTCCAACTCAAAAAAAAAAAAAAGAATAATTACATACTTTTAATAAATAAATTATGGTTTTAGAGGGTCCCTCTTGTATATGCATATGTATGCACACACATTCACATATATGAAGATATTCAAGTATATATAAAAGTGCATATGTGTAAAATATATTCCACATATATTTATACATACACATATGCCCATATATACATGTGTTATACATGTATGAACAATTATGTGCATGTGTTTATATACATACACATAATCCCTGGTTGTGCCTACTGAAATCACCTAGGGAAAGTGACACTCCAAAAGCACAGAGCACGCAGTGTGATGGACAGTAGTTTACAAAAACCATTCCCTTCTAAAAGAGACCAAGCCTCCATAGAGAAATTATCGTTTCCAATGTTGAAGCAGAAAATGAGAAAATTACCTGGAGAATGCTTCTACACTGTTGGTGGGATTGTAAACTATTATAACCTTTGTGGAAAACAGTGTGGCAATAACTTAAAGATCTAAAAATCAACCTTCCATACAACTTAGCAATCCCCCTTCTGGGAATATACCCAGAGGAACTCAAATCACTCTATGAAAAAGGTACCTGCGTACTCATGTTTATTGCAGCACTAAACACAATAGCAGAAACATGGAACCAAAAGGGCTTCCCATCAAAAGTGGACTGGATAAAGAGAATGTGGTACATATACATGATGAAATATTATGCAACCGTAGAGAAAAACAAAATTATGGAATTCACAGCAACTTGGATGGATTTAGAGTGTGTAATACTCATTGATCTATCACAAAAACAAAGATCTGAGTCTACATCTATTCACTCATAAGCGAACCCAGAACATTTATCATAATACTGTAAGAAAGGGATTGGCAGTAGTAGGACATTGCCAGGGAAAGGGGTCACCTAACTTAAATAAGGTACCCAAACTTTACCTGCATAGTGACCACTTGTGTACCTAACCCTGAACTGTACCTCACATCTTTAAAATAAAGATAATCAGCCGAGCATGGTGGCTCAACCTGTAATCCCAGCATTTTGGGAGGCAGAGGTGAGAGGATTACCTGAGTCCAGGGGTTCGAGACCAGCCTGGGCAGATTGGTGAGATCTTTTCTCTACAATAAGTCACACAAAACTATCAGGGCATGGTGACTTGCACCTGTAGTTCCAGCTACTTGGAAGACTGAGGCAGAAGGATTGACTAAACCCAGCAGTTTCTGTGAGCGTGCCACTGCACTCTAGACTGAGTGACAAGAATGGGAGTTCAAATTAAAAAAAATTTAAAATTAAATAAATAAATAATGAAAATAATCATTAAAAAAATAAAATGACTGAGATTGTGTGTGTGTGTGTGTGTGTGTGTGTGCATTTGTGTGTGCATGCGTGCATGCATGTACCTATGCCAGAAAGTAAGAACCTGCACATGTGATGTTAACATATCAGGAATGGTCCAGCAGGCTTGGGGTAGTATGGCTGTAGACTACAAAACTTTCACCGGTCAAATTTGGTATAGTTCCAGTATAAAATAAATAATGATATTAAGGGATATTGACCAATAAATAAAATATGCATGTATGAAAACTGAGTATGCATTTTAAAATTTGATAAAAAATGAGACAATTTCATAATCTTAAACTACCTTTTCATTGTTAATTTCATGATTATGATGATTAAGTATGGATTTGTAGGAAAATATACTTTTTTGTAAGAAGTATACACTCAAGTATTCTTAGTTTATGAGATATCATGTCAGCAACTTATTCTTAAGTCAGGAATAAAAAAGTTACTTTTACTATTTTGTTCAACTTTCTATAAGTCTGAGATTATTCAACATTAAAAAATATTTGGCAGCCAGGCTCGGTGGCTCAGCCTGTAATCCTGCGCCTTTGGGAGGCTGAGGTGAGTGGATTGCCTGAGCCTGCATGTTCGAGACCCGCCTGGGCAACTTGGAGAGACCTCATTTCTACAATAAATCAAAAAAATCAGCTGGGCGTGGCAGTGCACGCCTGTATTTCCAGCTACTTGGAAGGCTGAGGTGAAAGGATCGCCGGAGCCCAGCAGGTTGAGGCTGCGGTGGCCGGGAGAGGCCACTGCACTCCAGTCTGGGCAACAGAGTGAGACTCCAACTGAAAAAAAAGGAAAAAAAAAAATTTGGCAAAATATCAAATTACATAATATAATTACTTCTTTGGTAGGTATTTATTGCCACAGGACATTTTATTTTATATTACTTTTATTTCTTAAAATATTTATGATCATTAGTGACAATGCATTTTGGTTTTACACTAAATATCTTAATTAACTATACTCTTATTAATATCAGAGTTAAATTTTTCATTTTTTTCTTACCATGCGCATTAAAATATAAACAAAATTTAGAAGTTTCTCTCACCCATGCCAGCTCTGGTATGTCCTTCTATATTTCCCTTCTTCTTGCTCTAATAAACTCTGTTTTAAAACTTAAAACTATATATATAGTTATATATATTTTTAAAGGGGTTAGTATTTGGATATAGTCTTTTAAAACTACATAGGTTTAGTGTCTTTTTATTTGGACTAAGATCAGAACATATCACATAGCAGAACTTTTGTAGAAATAAGAGTTTACCCTCTACCCTTTTCCTAAATTTTATCAGCCATTTGAGTCGATTGTAACTTCATCTTCTCTCTTAAGGGGGCTGAAACAGATGCTCTGCTGTGCATAGAATAGAGAAAGTCATATTAGAAATGTTTATTTACAAGTTTGCATCATTTTCAAGAATATTAAAACATCATTATGCAAATGGTGTACTTTTAATTGGCATTTTAAAACCAGATTTATATTCCAATTTTCTCAGGAAGAAAATACAAGCAACAAAATCATACATCTTGTATATTTTCTAATGTCTTCTTTTCTTTTATTCTTATTAAACCTTCTTATCTGTTGCTCTATATGTTGCATTATTTAAGACTGTTTGACATATTTACTACTTGTGGAGAGCTAATTTGAGAACAAAATTGCTTCTAACATGCTGTGATAGATTTTCAAAAAAAATTCAAGTTCAATTATTTATAGACTAATTTCTGTTTGCTGTCTACTGAATGGCAAAGTGAAAAGTTCACAAATTCAGCTAGATGACACTTGCCTCTTCATATTCTAGGGTACTGACATTTCTTGGTGGACTGACAGTAAATCTTAAGTCCCCAGGCTGCTCGTTAACTTTTAGAAGTTGATATAGTAGCTTAAAAGTTTGATCTCTCTTGGATGGCCGTGAATTCTGCTTACAGATACTATAAAAAAGTACTTGGGATGGTAATAAATAGTGCCTCAAAGACTAAATTTAACTGTAGTAAACTTGGACCATAATCACTACTGATAACTTTCTATGAACATCCACATTGATGCTTTAAGGCTTTAGGGACAACTGTATTTTTTCACGTCAGATAGATTGTATTTTCATTTCAGACTATGTCATTATTAGACCTATGGGCAGCCATCAATCATTTTGTGATCTCTGAGTATCACTGTTATTAGGGTCCTACTAGCATTTAGTTTAAAAATAAAAGAAGAACAAACAATTTGGTATCTGACAGCATTTAACACAGAGAAAGATAAAACACTAAATAAATAATTACCCCAGATAAATAAAGTACCTTTTTAAAAACAAAGTACAGATATAGCAAATACATAGTATTTATATAGCATAGTAAATTAATAACAGATTTCAGATTTAAAGCAGATGACTTATATTGACATTGCAATTTTCAGTAATCAAAAAACTGTATGCAGCAGAGTTTTTTTTTTAAAGTACACTTAAGAAATTATTTCATCAGTTATTAATCCAGGAAACACAATAAAATACCTGATGTATTTCCGAATATACATATGTACAGAGAGAGTGATTTTGTCATGTAAAGCCTTGAAATCATTTCTCTAGCTATGTTATATTTAACCATCTAAAAAATGTCCACGTATGCCTCTGGTGATTACATAAAAATTAAGATTAATAGCATGTCTTAGTCTATTTTGTGATCTATAGAAGAATGCCACAGACTGGGTAATTCGTTTTAAAATAAATTTATTTCTTAAAGTTCTGGAGGCTTGGCAGTCTAATATTAAGTTACCAGCATCTGATGAGGGCCTTCTTGTAGCATCATCCCATGGTGAAAGGCATGTGAGAGTGAGAGAGTAGTTAAAAGACGAGCAAAATCAAAACCAATTTATAGCAATGAACTCTTGTGATAATAAAAATCCACTTCCACGGTAACAACATTTAATGGGGTGGAGTTCTCATGGCCTAATTACCTAACTGTTTAATCTTCTCATTCTGTCACAATAACAATTAAATTTTAACATGAGTTTTTGAAGGGGCATTCAAACCACAGTATATTACCATTGCCCCCCCAAAACGCATGTTCTTCTCACATACAAAATTCATTCTGTCCCAATAATCTTAAATATCCGAATTCATTCTAGCATCAACTCAAAAGTCCAGAGTCTCATTTAAATTTGATATGAATGAGCTAAAGGCATGATTTATCTCAAGACAAATTGCTCTCCGCTGTGAGTATGTGAAATTAACTAGTTACATACTTTCAATGTACAATGGTGGCACAAGCACAGGATAAATATTATCATTCCAAAAGGAATGGATAACAAGAAGAAAGGGGTTACTGATTCCAAGTAAGCCCAAAGACAACCTGGGGGAAAAAAGTCTTAAAGTTCCAGAAAAATCTCCTTTGATTCCATTCTGGGCACAATGGCATGGTTGCTGAGCACCCAAGTTCTCAGGCAGACCCGCCCTTGTGGCTTTAGTAAACTCAGTTCACACTTCAGCTTCCTCACATTGGAGTCTTGTGTCTACAGCTTTCCCAGGGTGGCACTGCACAATAGAAGCTCTACAGTTCTTGCGTTATCATCCCAGGAATGGTCCCACTTCCATGACTTCACTAGGAATTTCCCTAGTTGTAGATCTCTTTGGTGGCTCTGCACCTGCAACAAGCCTCTGCCTAGATCCCCAGGGTGTCTCTAACTTCCTTGGAAGTCTAAGTAACGAAGGCCATGTTCCACAGCTCTTGTATTCTAGTGCCTGCAGAATTAGCACCATGTGGAGGTTGGCAAGGTTTATAATTTGCCTCTTCTGAAGTGGCAGTTTGAGCCACAACTGGCCCCACTTGAGCTATGGTTGGAGCTTCCAAGCAGTACTGTGCTAGAAAGTGAGAAGTAAATACTAAGGTAGTTCTAGGCAGTGAGCACAAGGAGGGTGTCTGATGCCTATCCCTCAAAATTATTCTCCCCCTTTTGAGGATTGGGCTTGTGAAAGGAAGGGCAGACTTGAAGATTTCTGAAATATCTACATGGTTATTATTTCATTGTCTTGATTACCTCTTCTATATGTACTAATTTTTTTAAGCAAATGGTCACTTGGCCACACATTTAGTTTGCTCCCTTAAACATGCATTTTTATTCTTTATATGGCAGGCTGAAATTTTTCAAAATATTTTAACCTGCTTGTCTTTTAATTATAATTTGCATCTTAAGCTCATTTATTTCCTCTTGTATCTTATTTTATGCAATTACAAGCAACCATACAGTTGATTCAATATTTTGCTTACAAATTTCTACCATCACATGTCCTTGTTATCACTCTTTAAGTCTACCATCCATAAAGCACTAGAGTTTAAATACAATTTAGTCAAGTTATTGAACACTTCATAGCAAGGATGGCCTTTATTTCAGTTTCCTATTAGAAAATCTTATTTTCCATCTAATAAAGGTCATTCACCAGAATGACCTTTATTATCTATGTTTCAAACAACATTTTGGTCATGACCAGTAAAATAATCCCTAAGAAGTTTGACTTTCCCTACAGTTATTCTCTTCTTCTAATTCCTCACCAGAATCGCCTTCAATGTTCTGTTAATATATTGTTATTGTTTTCATAGCCTGATCTTCCAAATTCTTCCAGCCTCTACACATCACCCAGTTCCAAAGCCACATCCACATTTTCAAGTATTTCTTATAGCAACAGCTCCATTTTTTGGTAACAATTGTCTGTCTTTGTTCGTTTTGTGTTATTAGAATATCACAGACTGGATAATTTCAAGAAAAATAATTTTATTTCTTACAGTTCTGGATGCTGAGAAGCTCAGTATCAAGGAGTAACTGGTGACAAACTTCTTGCTGTTTATCCTATGGCGGAAGACAAAATGGCAAGGCAACACAAGAGTAAACAAGAGAGGACTGAATTTGTTTTATAACAACCCACTCTCCTCACTCCAAATCCATTCCCGTGACACTGGCAATAATCCACTCATGAGGGCAGAGCCCTGGGGATGTAATCACCTCTTAATGGTCCCACTTTAAATACCATGATGATGGCAATAAATTTCAGCGTCAGTTTTGGAGGAGACATTCAAATACTAACAAAACAACAATGGTAACGTAAAACTTTAGCCCATTTTGCCCACTCAGTAATTCTTGATGGAACAAGTGAGCAAAATGTATGTTACTACATTCTACCATGTTGAAGTAATCAATACAAATTTTCTAAAAGTACTCAAATACCTAAGTATTATTAGATTCAATAATTTAACTCTATTCACAATTAATCCTAAGTTCAATTCAAAATCCAAAATTACATCTAATGGTTTATATTTTCATGAACTCATAACATACTATATAAGCAGTCTAGAAATCCTATCCATTAAGTTATTAATTTTTATATTTAAAGCACATAGCTAATTATTATCAGATAAATCCAATAGTCCTTGCTTGATTTTAGAATCAAAATCAAGTAATAATTTGTAGAACATTTTTAAAGGACTCTGACTTGCAAGTTTATCCCTATATCTTGCCATGTATATACTGCTTTTGACATGTTTACTAGTCATTTTCCCAAATCTGCCAGTTTACATGATACTTTTCCTTTGCAAATGTCATTTCTATTCTGAAAAGCTTCTTAACTTCTTGCACTGTTTAATCAAATTTATTTATCCTTCAAATCTCAGCTCAAATGGCATCTTTCTGTAGAAGCTTTCTACTTAGTTGTCCTAGTTCTCCAACCCTAATGAAGTATTCATTTTTTTTCTGGGTTGGGAAGCTCTTTTTTGGGAAAGTGGCACTCATTACCTCTATCTAAGATCTTATTTTTTTCTTATGGTCATTATAATTATATTAACTATCATAACTACTGCCAAATAGCTTCCATTTTTATATGTATTAAGCACCATGCACTGAGCTAAGAGCATTTAATTTTCACATAAAGCTCTACTTTTTTTTCAATCTTCCCCGAATGCTGTCTTCAGCCTTTCTGAAGTAATTAACCAGTGGTATGATAGTTTTATTCTAACAAAAAACAAAAGGAACACAGAGCTCCCACTTACTCATTCTCTCTTCATATAGAGTTTGGTCTATTATTTACATCTTGTGTTAGCGTGATATGCTTGTTAAACTTTATGAACCAAAATGGACATATTATTATTAACTGAAGCCCATAGTCTACATTAGGGTTCATGGGTTTTTTGTTTTTGTTTTTGTATCGTCTGTGGGTTTTGAAGTATGTAATGGCTTGTCAATTATTCCTGCATCACACGAAATAGTTCTACTGCCCTACAAATCTCATGTGTTCCTTTTTTATTCTGCCTCCATTCACAAGTCCCCTCCAATTAGTGATCTTTTTTTCTGGCTCCATAGTTTTGCCTTTTTCAGAATGTAGTGTAGTTGAAATCATTCTATGTATGCTTGTTAATTCATTCATGTCTTGAACGATATCTTGATTGTTTTGGCAATTATGAGTAAAGTTGCTATAAACATTTATGTTCAAGTTTTTTTGTAGACATAAATTTTCAGCTCATTTAGGTAAATACCAAAGGATGCAATTACTAGATTTTATGATAAAAGTATGTCTAATTTTCTAGGAAACTACCAAACTGTCTTCCAAAGTGACTATACCATTTTGCATTTTCTGTAGCAATGAATAAAAGTTCCTTTTCCTTCACATTCCAACCATTACTTGGTATTGTCAGTGTTCTGAATTTTGACACCTCTCACAGATATTTAATGGCAGCTTGTAGTTTTAATTGACAAATGCCTAATAACATATAATGTTGATTTTTCATAAGTTTATTTGTCATTTGTATATTTTTTGATGATATATCTGTTTCAAATCTATTGATCTTTTTTTAAAGCTGTGTTGTTTTCTTGTTGTTGAACTTTATGAGTTCTTTACCTATTTTAGATACCAGTCCTTTATCACATATGCATTTTGCAAGGAATCTTTTCCCAGTCTGAGACCTGTCTTTCCATTCTTTGATAAATATAATTTGTATATCAGAAGTTTTTAATTTAATAAAGTTTTAATTGTCAGGTTTTCTTTCTTAAGAATTATGCTTTTGCTGTTTTACCTAAAAATTGACTGCCAAATCAAGACACCTACATTGTTTCTATCTTGTATTCTAGGAGTTTTACATTTTTACATTTCACGTTTGGAGCTATGATTCATTTTCAATTAATTTTTATTAATGGTATAAGTTCTGTGTCTATATTCATTTGAAGTCATATTTTTGTTATCAGTATTATTGGTATTTCTATTTATAAAGTAAAAAATAATAAAAAATCATACTCATCATATGGAGTGTAATTCACAAGCATTAAGTAATAGAATTGTACTTGTGTTCAAGTCTATCAGGTGTCAAAGACAATTAGATCAATTATTATGTAATATAGTTCTTTCAAGTCTCAGTCATCTTTGCAAAGCATATCTAGCATACTCACTGGCACACAGCAGGTCCTTAACAAATCTATGATAAAAGAGAAATTAATGAGCTCACAAAAGAGGCAAAGTTGCTGTGTCATAATTAAATACCATTAAAAAAATCAAATCTGCTTTTCTTTGTTGTTGTTTGTTTGGTTATATATGTATGTGTATATATATATATATATATTTTTTTTTTTTGGAGTAAGCTCAATGTTTTTAAGTGGATGCTTTATTAAACAACGGACACTTAGCTTGTTGTCCCTAAATTCAAAATAATTAAAATATATAAGGAACTAGTTTAGTAACTAAATAGATTTATACACTATGACAGATCAATAAAAAGCCATGATAAGTTTTGGAGACTTTCCATAAAATTTTTAACAAATATTAAATGTTGACTATTACTGACATTTAGGACAAGTGAAAAAAATTAAGTATACTAAGTACACATTAACCTTGAAATGGAAGATACTTAGGAAACAAAAATAATCAGTTTTATAGCCTTAAAATTATGTTCTCATATGATGTTTTTACTCAAATAACAATTGTTTATTTAGATAGCTTACCACTTAGCTCATTTCCATTCAGATTTAGAGTTCTACAAAATTGCTAGCTAATGGCTAAAAAGGAGATTTTGTCCTGAAATATACACTTTCTTTGGAAAGTTACTAAAATAGGTAGATATTCTTTTCAGCTAATTGATTTCTGCTGTATCCTCATTTATCATCTGACAGGCTCACAATAACAATATGTGCCCTTGTGATCATGAGATTCAGTATTATATCCGTAAAAAAAAAAAAAAAAAAAAAAGCCTTTCAATAGGATTTCTTTTGCACTGGCAATTTGTGAAGAGTCAAGCAGCATTACTATTTATGGTTTCGGGATGCATGTTTGAATTTTTTAAAAGTTTTATCATATGCACTCATATTTATATGTTTTATGAGACTTAACATTCTTCTTAACATACTAATGCCTATAAATTAGCATAGTTACACTACAAGAAAAGACATAGTGTGCTTTTTTCTAATACTCTAATAAATAAACCAAAATAAAATAGAAAACATTTTATTCTTTTTTCATGAAAAAAATAGCTTGTTTTTTATTTTCCTTCAAAGTTTAAAGTTTGCCTTATTCCCTAGAGTCATGATTGACCCAACAACCTGAACAAACCAGACTGATGTTCATGATTCTAGTGGAGGGCGACCACAAGACTCTTTCTCTAAGTAAATCTGCCTTGGAATTATCTGGCATATTATTTCTACCACTCTAAGTACTTTCTATCGAATTCAGTTATTTTACTGAGGGAAAACAAGTCTTCCCCGGATTTCTCAATGTTTCTCAAATGACCTGGCCTCCAGAGTTACGGAGATTAATATGCTATGACATTCAGAATGCTAGCTTTTATTTATTTCAAAAATATTAGTTTCTCACATGCCTAGGGTGTTAGACTTGTAGCCATTTGTTTTCTTAATGATAAAACCATTTGCTCTCATTCAAAGGTTATAAATCTTTTCTTATCTTCTCAGACAGGTAAGTTCAAGGACAAGGCCTTGAATTGATGGAAAAGATAACTGAATAACTAAGAAAATTCCAGAGTGATTTAAAGTTATTTTCCTATGTGATTACATTCCAAATGGGATACATTGTATATTTAAAAGTTAACAACCCTTGTCATAGCTTCCTCCTGAAGACACTTATTTACATTCCAAATAATAAGACTCAGAATCGTTCCTACTTTTTTTCCAGAGAAGAATTTGTTTACATTGTAGAGTAAGTGTTTATCTTTCTTCCTCAGGAAGAGTGAGGAGACAATTGCTTCTATCTTAAACACCTGGAGTCATATGTCTGGGGTTCTTCACTTACAGTGTGGACACAGATTGGTGTAAGAAGATTCTGGCCTTCATCAGATCATCGCAGGGCAAATGGAAATAATGTAGTTATTTCTGTAGTAAGTAATCTTTTATTGTCCAGACATATTTTGTCTAATTTTAGAATAATATTAGTAAACATAGATATTAAAAACTTATCTTCGGGCATCACCTCTGAGAATCATATGCCACTGATACATAGAAATAAAAAAGGACAATCACTTCCAACACGTATCTTTGATTCTTACGTGCTTTTTCCCAGTTATTAGAATACAAGAACCTAGGATAAAACAGCATTTGGGGTAATTTTGTAAATCATCATGCGTCCTCAGATTGATGACGTACAATTAGTTTAAAGTGGACTATTAATAACTAAATTATCTAGTTTTTAATTTTAAAATAAGCTATGTAATAACTTAAAAAGATGAATGCTGAATAACCCTGCTATAAACCATTCTACTTGGCTAGGAAAAACATGTAGGTTAGTTAGGCCAGGAAATACTTCTGAAAGACACAATGTCACAAATATTCAACTTTTATATCCTTCTACACATCATCCAGTAGGTTAGGATCTTAGCCCATGACATAATGATTGCAAAATTTTGGGAAGTGTTTGCCTCTTCCTTTAGTATTTCTAATAAATCGTCTGGATTGGGAATTTCTTCAGCCTCTAAATTTTATTTGGTTGTTCCAAAACATCTTTTGTGTGTCTAAGACTTTGGGATACTCTGGATGATTGAAGCACTCTCTTAGGATATATGTGAATAATAATTTCTAGGAAGAGCAGTAGAAAGAAAATAGAACTGAGACCACACTTCAGTCATGAATCTAAATATGTTACAGTGACTGGTTATGAAATAGTATGGACCTACTTTTGTGCAATGGACAAGATGATACATTTGACATCATGAAATAAATTACTACTTGGCCTTTGGTCAAACTGATTTCATTGAATTCTAGTCTTAAAGGTTGTATATTCATGATTACCCAATTGTATAAGAAATTGGCTAATTTTTTCTTGTGCAGAAAGCACTGTTAATTGTGAAAGTCTTTGGTTTCTTAGGGAATGCAGGCTCTCAAGAAGCAAATGTAAAATACCTCACAAAAATATGTGAACTATATAGCTGTTTCTCTTTCAGAGAAGCCAATCATAATTGCTTACTACTTCAGGCCAACCTCTATAGAGAGGAGGTCCTGATGGCTGAAGATGATGGTGAATATCATCACCCCACTGATTAGAGCATTATAGCATCCTTTATGAGAATTTTTACAACTAAATGGAATTAATTTCATTTTAAGGAGTCTACTCCTAGTTAAAAATCTGTGTGATTTCTCAATACTGACCATAGACAATTAAAAAGGCCTTACCTGGCAGGTCTCTCAGGGGAAAGCTGTCCTCCCTACACAGAACTGGTACACAGCCAGTGCACTGCAGTCCCTGAGGGGAGTTGCAGTCAGGGACACAAGCCCTCCCTCTGTCTATCCATGATCTTACTCATGTTTGGATCTTAGCCCAGTTGCCTTTATTTTTAGGGCTCTTCACTTTCATCTAAGATTATCTATTGGCACCTTTGCTATGACATTGTTTTGGGGGGAAAGTTACCTTAAAGAAACTTTTCATCTCTCTGACTCAGTACCAAAGACTTTTCCACTTCCAGCTCCTCTCCTCTTACCCTCAACCTGGGTTTTATGGATTCAGACCCCAACGTACATAAAACCCTTGGAGCTTTTTTGAGGGCTCCCTCCCCTGTGAGATGACTTTCACATTTGTGCTGACCCACCTGATCTTTCACTGCAGGGTCATTTCTTGGAGGACGTGAAACAGAAGTTAGCACTTTTTCTGATTTTAGCCTTTTGCTTTAATCGTAATAGTAAGTGATTAAAGAATTCCCTCCTTTATTTTTGACTTGTTGCTTCAATCAGATACTTAACACCAGGCAGATTGGTCCTCTTCATCTCTAGATGCATTTAGCCTCTCTCATAAGGTGTAGGATAGTATATATGCAAACACATATGTTTTCATCATTGTTCATATAAGTGCAGATCCATTTACTTAAAAATGAAAGGCTTTATATAGCTACATGCATTTTTTTAAAAACTAAGTACTGTAGATTAATCTCTTATTTCTCTGGAGGTAAAAAAAAACAAACAGCAAATTCATTAAGAAATGAGATTATAAAGCCATGTAAATTGATTTATAATATTTTGCTGTCTGAACATGCATCCTTAGTCTACCTAAGAGAAACCATAGATGTTTTATCAGAGAAGTGTGATGCTTTAAATTCATAAATTAATATAGTTTTGATAGGAAGATTACATCATTAAAAAAACTGTAATGGGAATAAAATCACAGACAAATTTAATCTTTTTGTCATATATGTGTGTTTTTGCATAGGTAAATACATAATAATTTATACTAGGCATGATTTGGATCAGAATACAATGGTTTTGCATTACCATGCTACTTAATTCTTCCACCAAACATTTATGTAATTTTCTCAATGGGTGATTTTCTACAAATAAAAAAATTTAGATTCATACATATAGTTAATTTTTTATTTTGTATTTCAATAAATTTAGGGATACACATTTTTTTTTTTTACATGGATGTATTGCATAGCGGTGAAGAAGTCTGGGCTTTAAGTGTACCAGTCACCCCCACTAGTACACATTGTATTTTGTATCCGATAGGTAATTTTTTTTCATAACTTGCCTCCTTCCCACTCTCCACCTTCTGAGTCTCCAATGTCCATTCCATATGACTTTGCAGACCCATAGCTTAGCTCCCACTCATGTGATATTTGTTTTTCTATTCCTGTGTTACTTTGCTGAGAATAATACTCTCCAATTCCAGCCAAATTGCTGCAAAATACATTATTTGTTTATGGCTACATATTATTTTATGGTGTGTGTGTGTGTGTGTGTAATATATATAGTAGTTTATACCAGGCATGATTTGGATTGGAGTACAATAGTTTTGCACTGCCATGATACTTAATTCTTCCATCAAATATTTATGAAATGTTCTCAATGTCCCATTTTTACAAATTATTAAAAAAGTAGAACCATACATTTAGTCAATTTTTTATTTCAACAAATTCAGGACCTCAGATGAAGGCGAAGAACCCTAAGAATAAAGGCGACTGGGCTAAGATCCAAACACGAGTAAAGGCACGAACAACCAGAGGGCCTATGTCCCTGATTGCAGACCCCCTAGGGACTGCAGTACACTGGCTGCCTACCAGAACTGAGTGGGGGGAAGGCAACCTTTCCTTGAGAGATTGCCAGGTAAGGCCTTTTTATATGTGACATTTATATCACATTTTCTTTATTCACGGATCAGTTTGGACATTTAGCTTGATTCCATATCTTTGTAATTGTGACTTGTGCTATAATAACCATGTGAGTGCAGGTGTCATTTTTGTATTAATGACCTCTTTCCCTTTGGGTAGATTCCAAGTGGTGGGATTCTTGGATCAAATCGTAGATCTACTTTAGTTCTCTGATAAATCTCCATCCTGATTTTTATACAGGCTGTACTAATGTACATTCCCACCAACAGTGTATAAATGTTCCCCTTTTACCACATCTGCACCAACATCTATTGTTTTTTAAATTTTTTAATAATGGTCATTCTGACTGGTGTGAGGTGATATCACTTTCCGACTCTAATTTCCACTTCTCTGTTGATTAATAATGCTGAGCATTTTTATATGTCTGCTGTCCATTTGTATATCTTCTTCTTCTTTTTTTTTTTTTGAGTTGGAGTCTCACTCCGTCGCCCAGACTGGAGTGCAGTGGCCGCTCCCAGCCACCGCAGCCTCGACCTGCTGGGCTCCGGCGATCCTTCCGCCTCAGCCTTCCAAATAGCTGGAACTACAGGCGCGCGCTCCCACGCCTGGCTAATTTTTTTGATTTATTGTAGAGATGAGGTCTCGCCAAGTTGCCCAGGTGGGTCTCGAACCCACAGGCTCAGGCAATCCACTCACCTCAGCCTCCCAAAGCGCGGGATTACAGGCTGAGCCACCGAGCCCGGCTGGTATATCTTCTTTTGAGAAGTGTTTGTTCATGTTATTTGCATACTTTTATTTATTTTCTTGTCAATTTGTTTGAGGATTTTTTGTGTGTGTGTAGATTCTGGATATTAGTCCCTTGTAGGATATATAGTTTGTGAATATTTTCTTTCATTCTTTTTTTTTTTTTTTTGAGTTGGAGTCTCACTCTGTCGCCCAGACTGGAGTGCAGTGGCCGCTCCCGGCCACCGCAGCCTCGACCTGCTGGGCTCCGGCGAACCTCCCGCCTCAGCCTTCCAAGTAGCTGGAACTACAGGTGCACGCTACCACGTCCGGCTAATTTTTTGATTTATTGTAGAGATGAGGTCTCGCTGCCCAGGCGGGTCTCGAACCCGCGGGCTCAGGCAATCCACTCACCTCAGCCTCCCAAAGCGCGGGATTACAGGCTGAGCCACTGAGTCCGGCTCTTTGATTCTTTAGACTGCCTTTCACTTTGTTTATTGTTCTTTGGCTGGCAAAAGCTTTTTAGTTTAATTAAGTCTCACTTATTTAGTTTTGTTTTTGTTGCATTTGCTTTGGGAAGGCTTAGCCATAAATTATTTGCCTAAGCCAATGTTCAGAATATTTTTTCATAGGTTTTCATCTATAATTTTTATGGTTTCAATTCTGACATTTAAGTCTTTAATCTATCTCACATTAATTTATATATACGGTGAGAGATAGGGATCCAGTTTCAATCTTCTGCATGTAGCTACCCAATTTTCTCAGCACCATTTATTGAATAAGATGTCCTTTCTCTAGTGTGTGTTTTTGTCTGCTTTGTTGAAGATCGGTTGGTTGTAGGTATTTGGGTTTATTTCTAAATTATCTGTTCTACTGCATTGGTCTATGTGTCTGCCCTTTATTCAGTATCATGCTGTTGTGGTTACTGTAGCTTGGCAGTATAATTTATAATAAATTTGAAGTTGGTTAATGTGATATCTACAGTTTTTGGAACCATATATTTCAAGCTGAAAAATGATATCACATTATTATTATGCTTAATAATTTCATTTTAGAAATACAGTTGATTCAACATTGTCCAAGTTACCAAAATGCCAAAATAATCATATTTAAAGATATGTCTCTGATTATGTGAATAGATTCCAACAAGTAGACGTTTTATCAATTTTTAAAAAATCTTCATGTTTTTGATTAGTAGAAATAATTTATTATAATTTTTATGTGAAATAAATTTTATTACATAATAATACATACATTATTAATATAACTTCTGGATTATCAGAACTACTTACATGTGTTGTGTTTTTGTTTTTTTCAGGGGAGGCTGACAATTTTCTGTTTCACTATTTGTCAAATCTAGATTTTTCTCCCAACCTTCTCTCACTGTTTGGTACAAGGGAGCAACAGCTAATTAAATACTAATATGTCTTCTAGATTATAAAAATACACTTCAATCTTAAAATGGCCAAAACTCAGTTGATTTTCTTTACCATAATGTTAAGCAAAACTCTAAATTGTGTATCTTGTAGATTGCTGTATATTCATCCACCCATGGGAAAAACCTAGACATTTTCCTAAATTTCTTTCTCTTTTACACTTTCCACTAGTTAACCAATCAGCCTTGTTTTTTGTAACTCACTTTTATTTATGTTTTTCTCCAGATTTTCATGGTAACTGTTTTAATGTATTCCCTTATAATTTCTTGTTTGGATAACTCTGCCTAGTATAATGTCTACAAAAAGTATAGTACACATTTATTTAATATTTGCTAATTTTGTTAAATAATAACAATATTTTTGTTTCAGGTCCCTTGTTCAATAAAATAAAGAGGGTACCATCTCAAACTTTTAATTTCTTTCCAATGCTATCTGAAAATAACCCAATTTTTAGCAAAGATTATGTGACCCATTATTATTTTCCATTGTTTACCCTTTAGCCTTATTTTGTACATTCTGCCTCATGCAAAATATGCCTTCTTTGGACTTAAATTTTGCCATGTTTCCTCTAGCCTGACTTTCCTATGTTACTCTTAGGAGGCAAATGTTAACCTGCTTGCAAAATAGTGCTAACATTAACGCTTTATAAATAAACGAGGTATATCTCTCAGTGGTACCATATCTACAGAGTAACATCTTCAAAGTGGTTGTCAGAACTCAAAATAGTTGCTTGGGGAATTATATTTCAGAATATATCCTCTGAAGCTGGAGCTTTCTAAGGTAATAAGTTAATAAGTATAAACAGCAAATTAATTGAGGAAGCCGTATTTTTTAAAAAAGAAATTATGACATGTATAGATAGAGGATAAAAGTCTGTTTCATGTTTACTCTGACATGAAACAAAACACAGATCATGCAGAGGTTCAGGCCCCCTCCTTTTGTCCTACCTATATTCCCCACCTTATTTAAGACTTTTCTTTCTCTCTTTCTTCCTCCCACAACACACATATATGTAAAATGAAATTTTACTTTGACTCAGTTTCTCTGTACAGGAAGTGGTTAACTGTGCTGGGTTATTCTATCGGTAATCAAGTATTTTTTGAAATAATAAGCACTGCTAAGATTCATCAATGAAGGTAATCTATACAACTGAAAAAAAAAATACTAGAGAAACTGAGGTATGATTGTAGAGCCAGTGATACATAGAAGTAAGTTTATCTAATCCATTCAATACGTTCATTCTAGCATTTTCACCGTTTATTAAGGTTTATAAAATATTTGTTAAACTGCTAATATTTGACAAGCACTAAAAACAAAAATAATTCTGATAAAAATAATACATGTTCTTTGCATGTTCTTTAACATTTAGCAGAAAGGATGGGCAAACAAATAATAAACATTAAGAACTACAAGATAATTTGAGGATGTTAAAATACTAAAATAATAAAAAGTCATGTAATTAATTAAAGAGAAACACTCCGATGGATATAATATTCAAGTTGAATTTTAAAAAGCAGTCAGGGCTGGGCTCGGTGGCTCAGCCTGTAATCCCAGCGCTTTGGGAGGCTGAGGTGAGTGGATCGACTGAGCCCGCGGGTCGAGACCCGCCCGCGCAACTTGGCGTGACCTCATCTCTACAATAAATCCAAAATCAGCCGGGCGTGGTAGCGCGCGCCTGTAGTTCCGGCTACTCCGAAGGTTGAGGCGGAAGGATCGCCGGAGCCCAGCGGGTCGAGGCTGTGGTGGCTGGGAGCGGCCACTGCACTCCAGTCTGGGCGACGGAGTGGAACTCCAACTGAAAAAAAAAAATCAGTTAGAAACTGCCCGAGGAGGAGAGAATGCGAGATTGGTAGTGGTGGGAAACTGCCAGGAGAGGGCACACCGTATAAGGGTACCTGTATAATGAATATTTGTATACCTAGCCCTGAATTGTACCTCACGATATTTAAAATTAAAAAAAAAAAAAAATCAAAAGATGAAAAAATAAAAATCACTTCGAAAAATTGGATCTCGAAATGAAGGAAGAGGGGTCAGTTAGCAGGAAATTAGATGTGTAAAGACACTGAGATAAAAATGATGACTGGAGTCTAAATCACATCATCGTTGTCTTAGGAAACTTGTGTTTCTGTAACATAATATTTGAGACTGGGTGATTTATAACAAAGATAACTGTATTTATTCACAGTTCTGCAGGCTGGGAATTCTATGGTCAAGGTGTCAAGAGGCTGGCGTATGGTGAGGACATTCTCTTCTTCATAGATAATGCCTTGTACACTGCATCCTCCTGAGAGGAATAAGGCTGGATCCTCAACATGGCAAAAGGCAGAAAGGGCCAAGAGCAAAAGGGATCTGAACTTGTCATTTCATAACGGTAGTAATTCCACTCATGATGTCAGAGCCCTTATGGCCCTATCACCTCTTAAGTTCCCACCTCTTAATACCGTTACAATGGTAACTAACTTTTAACATAAGTTTTAGAGAGGACAAACGTTCAAACCATGGCAATCATGTAGACAGTATAGTTAAAGTTGAAGGAAGTCATATTGGCTTATATAAAGGAAAATCGTAATCAATTTTTATAAAGGAATGTGTTTCAGTGAAGAGAGGAGTGATTGAATATATTAGATAATGGGCAAACTACATCCTAAACACAATTAGGAAACCAAAAATTTTGGAAAAATTGAGTTAAGGTAGTGGTCAGGGAATGGAAAGAAAAGCACATATATTATTCAGGAGGTCATGTGCAGAACTTTAACAGTATGCATTAATATAATTTGTACTCAAATATGCTATCTGATAATCCTATCTCTGCCTCAGAATATTATTTGGATGGGCAAAAAAATGTAAGTAGTTCTTGTTAATTGAGAAAAATTATATATTTACTCCAAACATGATTTCTTCATAGAAAATATTATTTTACTTTAAGAATTAAGTCCAGTAGTGTTTTATAGACCATGGAAATGCCTTCTTTCTATATTTCTTTTTGAAAATTTACCTCAGAAAATTTAAAATATATTGAATTATTAGTCCCTCAGAGAAGAAAGAGGTTAATTGCACTAGAATTTTTATTAGATAACTAGTGCACTGTATTTCGAGATAATAAAAGATTTATGTAAGAAAAAGATTCAAAATGTATCTATTCTAATCACTTGACATTCATACTAAATTTCATTTTTCCCATAATGGCTATCAGAATACTTAGAATAAATTACAAATGATCAATATTACTGGTATCACTTTCAGTTAATAATGGTTATTAAAGGGCCATGAAACCCATTGTTTGTTTTTATGATTACAATTATATGTTACAATAACATTCGACAATAGCAAGAATAATCAAGACCATTGTTTATGGTAGATATTACAAGTATTCAATTTTAAATAAGTGATTTTATTTTATGCCTTTAAATGTCACCATAAAAGAATAAATTAAGACTCAATAGTAACCAGAAAAAAAGTCATCTTAGTGAATATCTGACCTAATTCTAAGTGTGTGAATATTTTCAAGGCCTTTGTTTCAAGTATGTAATAAAAAACATTGAAAGGAACAAATTTTGATTTTCTAGATTTATTATTTTTATTTTTTAATGATTGCTTGGAAGCATTTGCAAAATATTGACTAAATCAAAGATTTGTAATGTTTTAAAATATTTCTATTGTCAATAGAGACATTAGTAATGATTTATTTCTATAAGATAAATTTGCTATTGGAAATATAGCTTTTGCTATGGATAATTATTGATATACTTTATTTTTTCCTTTAAAACATACACATGCTCATATATATGTGCACATCTAAAACAAATGGAGTTTTTAAAAATGAAAACTACATGTTAAACAAAAGTTATACAGTTAGTAACTAGCCAGATATCACTGTATGTTCCTACTTTTTATTTCCACCCACATACACTATTTATTAGTTATTAAGGTCAGCCTGGAGAGTTTGGGATACTTACCTTATCTCATTTAACAAATATTTATCAAATATTATTCATATTGTCTAGCACTGTTCAGAATGTCCTTGCATGTGTTATCATAGGTATGAAAAAACTAAGCCAAAAAATGTAACTACACTGGCACTTTCACTATGCTGAGTTGCCTTCTGATCCACATTCCTCCCATATGTAGAAGAGTCAGTGTTGCATTACGAATGCATAGCAAATCATATAACACATATTTCATCTTCCTGTTCTCTTTTTTAAACCATGAATTTTAGATAGTGTATGTGTTGTATGAAAACTTTTTAAATCAAGTTAATTACACTCTTTTCAGAAGCCCATTCATTTTCTTTTTGTTTTAACCTATACACCATAAAGCCAGGAAGAGAGAGTAAAGGAGGGAGAGTAGATAAAGTGGAGATTAAAAGAATCTTACTTTTTCAAATCCTGAATTACAGAACTCATGTATTTTCTGGTGTCTCCTCGCCACTTCTTTCAGCTTTAAGGAAAATTTCAGCATTTTCTTCCGGCAAAAAATTTTATTTTTATTGATAAATTCAGCATTTTTTAAGTGTCAGGAGTAGTAATGCAGGCTTTGGAAGCATTACAATCTCTGTCATGTTTTATCAATTCTGCCATGATAGCACGAACACAGAGATAATACACAAATGTATCAGTATGATTATGCTCAAGTACAACTTTATCTGCAAAAACAGTCATTGGGCTCGTTTCTTCTATGGGCTATATTTTCTGTCATTTTAAGATGAGTTATATCTATTTCATCTGTGTTGTGAGAATAACAAAAGGAAGACATTTCTTAGGGTCTAGAACAAGAAGAGGCTTAGACCCAAATTCACACCAGACCACCAATGATAATGTGGACGTTTTGAATGTTATTGAGATGACTAGAGCTCATTGTCTATGACTGAAGAAAACATTTAGCATAGCTACTACTGCTTCAATATTTGGAACAGTGCTTAATATATTTGTGCTAAATAAGTGAAAATACTTGAAAATATTTTGTTTTAAAATACAACAGTAATCCCTAGTAAACGCCAAACTAACCATGAAAAATAAACACATTCCTTTGATCTTGCTTGTGCTATTTAAAAAGTTAATAATATTTTAGTGGAACACAGAATATTTTTGCTATTTTTATATTTAGGTAAATACACTTCATACTTAATTTTTTTGCCAGTAATTAAAACATATATATTTGGTCATGTGTACACAATGACTATGTAAATTATCATGATGTTTTTATACTCCAGAGTCATTCCTCAGCTGTTCCTTTGGAATGGAACTCTGTTTTCTCTTTTCTTTGGGGTGACTATCTGCATCTGATGAAAATGTGTCCATTATTTTTTTTTTTACCAGCTATTGTTTTGGAAATAGAAATATTGCCAGTTCAGAGAAGTGACATAGGGTAGGGACTATTGAGATACTCCTGGAAAAATTTCTCACTTTAATGAGAAGTTAGGAACTTTTCCACACTCCCTACTACCATGTGCCATTGGATATGATACCTGCAGTTGTTGCAGCATTTTAAACACATGAAGAGACAAACCTTAGGATGAAACCAAAGCTTAGAATAGCAACATACATACTCAGATATATTTTAATTAACCTAGAGACCACTCCATTTAGTGATTTCTTGATATATGAGGTAATAAACACTCTTCCGAAGTAGTCATTGTTAGCAGTCCTAAGCATCCTAACTTAGTCTCAAGTCTCTGTCCTTAACAAAGCTGAAATCTATTTTCTCATGACATTCAATGTTTTATGTTAGTGTCGCTGGCACATTTATCAGGTCTTTTAATAATAAGAGTTGAACTAGGCTGAGCACATTAACTCATACTTGTAATCCCAGAACTTTGGAGTCTTCGATGGAACACTTGAACCCAGGAGTTTGAGACCAGTGTAGGCAACATAATGAGACCTCATCTCTACACAAAATCAAAAATTTAGCCAGGTATGATAGCACATGCCTGTAATCCTGACTACTTGGAAAGCTAAGGCAGAAGAATTGCCTGAGGCCAGGAGGTCTAGGCTGTGGTAAGCTGTTATAGTGCTACTGCACTTCAGCCTAGACAACAGAGTGAGACTCCAACTCAAAAAAAAAAAAAAAAAAAGAAGAAGAGGAACTAATATCAGATGAAGGATCTCAAATAATAAATACATAGTAGAGCTCATATTTTTGGAAAAACCTAAGTATAATTCAAATCATCTAGATAAATAGTGAATACAATAAGAAGTAGTTACAAATATGGAAAGGTGAAAAGCAAATATATATGTCATGTAGTTATTGATGGGAATTGGTCACACACACACACACACACACACACACACACACACATTGCATACATACAAAAAAATGCATGACATCATTAGTAATTGAGTGAATGCAAATAAAATTACAGCATAAACCCGTCAACAAAATTAGAATATCTTCAATTTAAAAAACGGATCTTGTCTTTCTTGAGTCTTATTCACTCTTTCCATTCATTCTCTAATCCTTCAATATATCTGGAGGAACTCAAATTATTCTACATAAAAGATACCTGTACAGGCATGTTTGTTGCAGTTTTATTCGCAATAACAAAAACATGAAACTAACTATGCTGCCCATTGAAGTTGGACTGGATTAAAAAAAATGTAGTACATATACACAATGGAATATTATGCAGCCATAAAGGGGAACAAATATATGGACTTCGCAGCAACTTGGGTGAATTTAGAGTCTATCATACTCAGTGATCTATCACAGAAACAAAGAACTGAGTACCATATGTTCTCACTCATAAGTGAACCTTGAACAATTATCATAATACTATAAGAAAGGGATTGGTAGCAGTGGGAAACTGCCCGGGGAGTGGAGGTGGGATTGGCAGTTGAGGTAAACTGCCAGGGGAGGGAGGGGCACACCTCATAAACAAGGGTACCTGCATAATGAGCAGTTGTATACCTAACCCTGAATTGTACCCTACAACTTTAAGATTAAAAAAAAAATTTTTTTTAAAGACAGGCAATGCTATATATTGATGATTATGTGATAAAATTGGAACTCTCCTACACTGCTGCTAAAATTTTTAAATGATACAATCATTTTTGATAACACTTTGGGATTCATAAAATATTAAACATCAATTTACAATGTTCCTTAGCCATTGTACTCTCAGGTGTTTGTCCGAAAGAAAATACACACACACAAAAAATTGAACACAAATGTGTATAGTAACTTTATTTGTAGTAGTCACACACACACACAAAAAGTGATGCAAAGGTAAATGAAAAAATAGATTTTGATATAGACATGCAATTGAATATTATCACAATAACAAAAATAAGCTATTGATTAAAGCAACAATGAAGATAAATCACAAATTAATTATGCTAAGTAAAAGAAGTCAGACATAGTGCATATGTGTAATTATCGCTAATATATAGAATTGGGAAATGCAAGCTAATAGCGAATAAAAGAGTACAAATTATTGGTTTCTTTGTAACTGAAATGGTTATTGAAAAGGGGAAAAGAAGTGGTTACAAATAGGACTTCAGGAGACGTGTATGTGCAATTTCTTGACATAGAAATGTGAGACAAATCTCTAAATTTAACCTTTTATTTGGGAAGAAAGAATTGCAATTGGGGCATACACACTGACTGGTTAGCCTTCGGTATAGTCAAAGAACCAAGAGGAGATTGGAGGTTTCACAACAAGGAGAAATGTTATATATTGCTCTTTGAGAAAGTTTATTGGCACTAGCAAGGTTCTGGGGAGCTGACTAGAATGACGGTGGTGGGTAAAAGTCTTAGAGTTGTAGCAGGTCATTTGGATAAAACTGTTTCAGGCAGTTTCAGCAACCAGCCTTGCAGATAATTACATTTTTGAAGTAATGTTACTCGTATTCTGTTTTACTTAGTTATGACAAGTGTGAGCTTATTTATATGATCAGCTTTCATATACCTATGTTGAAATTCATATACTTGTGCATTTAATATATGTGCAGTTTATTATCAATGGAATCTTTTTTGATAGTTAGATTTTATATTATTTACCTAGAGGTTTTATTTTGAGACTTACATACAATTTCAGTTTTTTCTGCTAATCCACTTACTTAGAACTTAACTGCATTTATGGAAAGAAATTTAAAGCACATACCACAATGCAGTCCCTGAAAACACCAAGTGAACATATAGATCTCATTCTGTTAGATTATAGCTCATCAGTAGCACCTCTGATTTTGTGATGGTCTTTGCAATATGCCAAATGTCTATGACTGACAACTTGAAATATTCTAATATATGATAACAAAACTGACAGTGCAAATTGTTGTAGACACATTTCATTAAGAAAGTTGCCTTGAGTATGGAGAAGTCATAGTGAATGGAAATTTGGGATTAAAAATAAGATAAAGTCCTCTGTAGGTCTCCTTCCTTAATGACTAGATATTGTTAATGCTATAGTTAAGAATGTTCTGAGGAAAATCACTTTGTCCCGTCCTCAGATCTCCTTAGAAACAACAATTACAACTACATACTTTAGAAACTTTACATGTATTATTAATACCTACAATATTTAATGTTATGACTTTTAGAAAAAATGTTCTTAAAAATTGTGTTAATATAATTGAAGTAACTAATCTGAAATAACTATGACATAAATACCTTTATACCTTAAGTCCATTATAGTAAAGCAACATTGTACAATAGACAAATAAATAGATTCTCATATATAATTTTAAAATTTTATTCCCATATTTTAAAAAATAGAAACAAATAAACTAATTTAAATACCACGTGTTTTCAAAATATTATATTCTAAATATTATTGTTTTACATTAAATCATTAATATATGATTTAATGTTCCATTAATATAAAAACATTGATAAAATATCTGATTTTTGTCATACTAAGTTTTCAATCTTTTACTTATTTTGTTTAAGAAACTATCTTAATGCAAATGCTAAAATTTTATCAGAAATAGTTGGCCTACATTCAGGTTGCATAAAACTTATAATTTGAAGAAGCAAATTCACATACCCAAGAATAGTCAATATACTTAAAAGTATTATAATAACTAGATCAAGTATAAAATTAATTTTACATTAATATTCACATCCACATTGAGAACACTTGTTAATATTTGCTAATACTCAGTGATTTATCACAGAAACAATGATCTGGGTACTGCATGTAGTCACTCATAAGCAGCCCCTGAACATTTATCATAATACTATAAGAAAGTGATTGGCAGTTGTGGGACACTGCCAGGGAAAGGAGGAAAGGGGCGCGTATCATCAGTAAGGGCACCCAAACTTTACCTGCACGATGACCGCTTGTGTACCTAACCCTGAATTGTATCCAAAATCTTTAAAATATAAATAATAATAATTAAAAAGAATAATCAGTTTGGCTTTGAAGCAACATTATATTAATTTCAAAACTCTGCAAATTAAGAAAATTTACTGACAAAGTAAATTCATTATAATTAACACTAAATTAAAAGAGATATTGCAGAAAGTGAAAACCAATTTTAGACGTATAAATATCAAAAAAGCATTCTTCAATTTTTTTCTTGTAGTTGCTGCTGTAACACTGTATGTGTCCATTATAATTAAAATTATTTACATTGTTAATTGTTAATAGAAACCCAGGATAAAATTCTTATAATTTATTTATATCAAGAAGTTTTCACTGAAATATTAATTTTCATAAAATACCACATGCATGGTGATAATTGTTAAATAAACATAAATAAAACTGTTGTTTGTCTTTGATTACAGAATATTTGATAATTATTTTTATGGTTTTAAGAAAATCTTAAAGAGAAGTTACCATCGAGTGAATTTTGTAAACTTTTCTACAAATCAATAAAGAAGCATTGAAAAAAAAAACACAAGATTCTTAAAAGTATGGTCTGCTTTTTAAAAAGACATTTTCATAACATAGCAAATAATCATAGCATTTGGATATATATACTATGCAATCTTGAAAATTAGATCGATGATTTAGTGTGCATTTCAGAGAGTTGAGCACAGATATTTAATATGTACCATAGGGAGGAACACATCCAAAAAGAGAATCATTTGAGCCAAGAGATGTATTTCTGTAACACAAAATGATAATATTTTTTCCTAAATCTAAAAATCATTTTAGGAAAACAATTTCCCCAAAATCAATTTGACAATGTCTAATATAATATCATGCACACTATCTAAAGAAAGCTACCTTTCCTTTTTAAAATATTATTTTTTGTCTTTTTCACATAAATTGTTAACAAGATGTTAATAATAAAAATTAATTTAACATCTCTTTATTTAAAATCATTTTCTTTTTGCATTTTACAGCTCTTCAAATTTACAATCTCAGATCTTGTTTAAAATTGTAAACAAATTCAACCACTGTTTTGCTAAGCCCTGGCCAGGCGTGCGACCTAGCTTTTGCCCCTTTCCCTACCTTGGGGAGGGTACATCTCCTCTCTCTCTAATTTACTTTCTAAATAAACTATATTTTCCTTTCTAAAAATAAAAAAAGAATTGTACAAAAATTCTGTTCTACTTTAATTCAGATTTTAGGTGATGAATTTTGAAGGTTTTTTTTTTTACTCCTTATATTAAATTCACTATGGCTTTGTTAGTAAAATCTTTCAATAATATCCACTTTACCATCTTTTAAATTTTTTCTACAAAGAAGAGTTTTTACATTTTGCTGTGCTGCGGCAAATTACTCTGCCGTTTCTCCCCTCTCTATTTTCTCCTCCTCTGCCTCCTCCTTCTCCTCTTCCTATTCTTCTTGTTATCTTTTTATAGTTAATGTTCCTAGTAATAGTTTCTGCACCTTCATTTTATTTGGCAACATAAGTATGCATATATTTTATTTTTTAGTGTTCTTATTTAATTTGTGAACAAAAAATAATAAACTATATTATGTTGTAGGTAAAATAGTGATTTATCAACTATGCCCGTGTCCTATCTTGAAACCCATGCTATTTTAAAGTTGCATGGTCTATACTTCTGGTTACTACTTACAACTCAAAAAGGACACATACAGATAAAAATTAGCAAAGTGAAAAGATGCATGAAGTAAAGTTCAAAAGAACCCAAGTACAGATTCTGGGTGTCTCCTAACAAAAGAATCTCACAGAATGCATTTAATTCTCTCAGCATTGATGTGTAACTCATTTTATGTGTTGCCAACCAGGAAAGCTCACCTGAACCTTGAGTTCTGGGTTTTTTTATTGGGGATAACTCGCATACACACATAGTGCCTGCATGCCTGACCTCATCTACTCCCAACTTCTGACCCCCAGAGTAAAAAGAGCTGTTCACCACAAAACACATTTTCTGTTCAAACTGATATACGGTGTAAGTCAAGACCTCCAGCATACAAAAACCACTCATATCAAGTAGAACAGTCCATAGAGACATCTGAGATCTGTTCCCAGGAGCCAGCCAAAGGCCAGTTCGTAAAATACAATTTTCTTGATAATGTGCAACCCAGGTTGAGTGAATCTTCTCCTACAGGTATGGTAATGAATTAAGGTGGTGGATGGAAACAAGCTTAAGAAAAAGATTATTCTGTAGTATCTAAGGTAGGCCCAAAGTAATGACAATTGTCCTTTTATTTGGAAAAAGGAAGCAGATAAACAGTCGTATGAGAAAGGTTCATTCTAATGCTATGCCTTTGAAGATGGAAGAAGAAGTTCATTAGCCAATGAATGTGGATCCCCTCTGCATGTGGAAATGAACAAGAAAATGGATTGATCTCTCTTTTTTTATCTTAATTTTAATTTTTTTTTTTAGTTGGAGTCTCACTCCGTCACCCAGACTGGAGTGCAATGGCCACTCCCGGCCGTGGTAGCCTCAACCTGCTGCGCTCCCGCAATCCTTTTGCCTCAGCCTTCCGAGTAGCCGGAACTACAGGCGCGGGCTACTACGCCCAGCTAATTTTTGATTTATTGTAGAGATGAGGTCTCACCAAGTTGCCCAGGCAGGTCGCGAACCCGCGGGCTCAGGCAATCCACTCACCTCAGCCTCCCAAAGGCGCAGGATTACAGGCTGAGCCAGCGAGCCCGGCTTGGACTGATCTCTTAAGACTCCACAAGGACTAGGGCATTGAACAGCTTAGCAGTAGCCCAGTGAGACTTACTTTGAATTTCTGACCTCCAAAGCAGTAGGATAATATTTATGCTACTTTTAAGCCATTGAGTTTTTGGTAATTTGTTACAGTAGTAATATAAAACTAATCTATATTATAATGAAAATATTTTTTAATTTATTTTAAAATTATGATTTGTATATGTATCACTGTAACCCCTGCTGCCACATAAAAATTTAAATAAACTCATTAGAATGTTTCATTGTGTAGGAAAAAATTATTCTATCTGAGTCACTTTTTTGACAGCTGCTAATTTAGTGATGTGTGTGTTAAAAATTTGGTTTCTCAATAGTCATAAATGCATATCAGGCTCAATAAACACAGTGGCTAGCTGCAAAATATTAGCCAACACAGTAAAGTACTGCATAAATTGTGTAAAATCATTAAAATAGACCAAAAAAATTACTGATAACTAACAGAAATGTAAGCATCTTCTCAAGTTATCACTGCCTGTCATTGTATAAGCTAATTTACAGTATTATAAGTTCTATAAAACTGGTAATAACACAAATGACACAAATGCAAATGAGCTGTGTCCAGTGAAATGTAATTTTATAGCTTTACATTTGTTTTTAAATTTATATTGGCCTACTTTTTTGTCAATATATATGTGGTTCTTTGGATTATCACTTGTAATATCTTACTGGTCCCCTCATTAATTAATAAGTTAAGTATTCTCTGACAGAAAATTATTGTATGCTTTCATGAATAATGATTTTCCTTATAAACAAACTTTATAACAATATATAAATGGAATCATAATTTACTTAGAAAAATGATGAAACATAAATTTCATTCTGAACTGTTCCAGGATATTAAGTACTTTTTGAACCTAAGATAAGTGCATCTAGTCATGATTAAAACATGACATTTTCTTATTTCTCATACAGAGTGACATAAACATCCTCAGGGTTAATCCAACCAACAGAACAAGTCATTTTTTGGAGAGATGAATCTTCTCTGTTATGAGCATCAATATTTGTAAATATAGCAGTGTATTTTATATCCTGCTATAAATAAGCATAATTAGTGAAGAAAACTTCAAAACATAGTGTTTTAGTTTCTGAGGTCTGCCATATAAGTGTACCACAAACTGGGTGGCTTAAACAACAACAATGTATTGTCTCAGAGTTTTAGAGACCAGAAGTCCATGATTAAGGTGTTAGTAAGATTAGATCCTTCTGCAGACTATGAAGGAAAATCTATTTCCTTCTTCTCTGCTAGCTTCTCCTGCTTTGCTGACAATATTTGGTGCTCCCAGATTTCTCCTGAATTACACTAATCTCTGCCTTCTTCTTCACATGTTGTTCTTTCTGTGTGCAAGTCTGTGTGGAAAAAATATATATCTTTAAAATTATGTATACAATATTTTTTAAATTAAATATTATATTTTTAAAACATATATATATCAGCCGGGCTCGGTGGCTCAGCCTGTAATCCCGCGCCTTTGGGAGGCTGAGGTGAGTGGATTGCCTGAGCCCACGGGTTCGAGACCCGCCTGGGCAGCGAGACCTCATCTCTACAATAAATCAAAAAATCAGCTGTGCGGTAGCGCATGCCTGTAATTCCGGCTACTTGGAAGGCTGAGGCGGAAGGATCGCCAGAGCCCAGCAGGTCGAGGCTGCGATGGCCGGGAGCGGCCACTGTACTCCAGTCTGGGTGACAGAGTGAGACTCCAACTCAAAAAAAAAAACCAAAAAAAAACATATATATATCATATTGGATTAGGGGCTCAACTACTCTAATATGACTTTATCTTAACTAATTAGTTCTTCAAGAATGCTATTTCCATGTAAAGTCAGATTCTAAAATACTAGGAGTTAGAAATTCAATGTATATCAATATTAGGGGAATATAATTCAACCCACGACACACAGAAACATAGAATTTACCAAATAAGCATATACATATGATGAAGACACAATCTACCACTCAGAGTCGGCCATTGTTCATATGAGATTTATTTTTTTCTATTTTTCATTGTGCTATGATATAGAGGCATTATGTTAACCAAAGATGCATTTTTTCTCTATGTACTCTTTATTACCTTTTTAAAATGCTGTACTGTGGTATTTTAGAAACTCCTCTAAAATGAAACTTTAGTGCTCCATAGACACATTTGTTTAGTCAGTTGCCTGTTGCTGAATATTGTTTGTATTTTTAGACTTTGCATTATATATTGTTCAAAGTTGCATCCTTCATATATTTCTGTAAATATTTTTGATAATTTTCTTAGAGAAACATGCCCAGAAAGTGGAATGGATATGATATTGTGAAGATTGTTAATGTTATACGGCACTTCCAGAGTATATGTAATGGCTTCAATCTAAGAATTTAATGGAAATTAAGATGTTCAACTTTACTTTATCCCTGTGAGGCTTGTAGTATTCATATTATTTCATTCCTCAGATGTGGGAAATGAGGCAAAAGAGAGTTTTTATAATTTTCTCAAGATCATGAGGCAAGTATGTGATAGAGTTTTTAAAAAATTGTACCCAAACCACCTATCTCTGGGCATTTTATTGCTATATTGATTGCATACATATTGCAACATTGCACTCCACTCCAAAATATGTACTGAAATGTTTCTGTTTTAGGAAAGTCTTAATGATCAATTTCCCACATATCCTCAAAAGAGCTACTATACTTGATAATTGTTTTCTCCAAAGTTTAAAAAAAATAATATAGTAGAGATTTAATTTGTGCTTATTTGAGGAATTCTGAAAATGAAAAATTTTCATATACTTATAGAATCTGTATTTTCTTAATTGTCAAATACTTTTCAACTATTGGATTACAATTTTTATAGTGCTGCAAAATTGTTATGTGAAGTAGGTCTTTTAAAAGCTTTTTATCCCTTTCTCCTAACTTGGAAAGGTGAATCTCTCTCTCTCTCTCTCTCTCTCTCTCTCTCTCTCTCTCTCTCTCTCTCTTTCTCTCTCTCTCCATATGTGTGTGTGTGTGTGTGTGTATGTGCGTGTGTGTGTATCTTAATTTACTTTCTAAACAAACTATATTTTCCAATAAAAAACAGATTTTTAAATTTATTTTTATTCTCAAAAATTGAGTTTTTGCTGCCTATTCTTAATTATCTGGTTGTCCTCAGACCAATTTCAGATTGCAGAGACTCATAAATATCAATTTTCTTCAAATTTACATTTTTACTAACTTTCCAACAAAAATCTGCTCTAGTCCATGACAACCACTAATCTACTTTTTGTCTATATAGATTTACTTTCTGGACATTTCATATAAAGAAAATAGCACAGTATATGACATTTGGTGTCTGGATTCTTTGACTTACTACAATGTTTTCAAGCTTCATCTATGCTATAGTGTGTATCAACTCTTCATTCCTTTTTATGGCTGCATATATTCTGTTATATGGGTATAACACATTTATCCATTCAACAGTCAATGGACATTACAGTTGAGGGATTTTTGGCTAATATACATAATTTTGTTATAAAAATTAATGTACACATTTTTGTTTAAAGTCGTTTTCCATTTTCTTGTGGTGGAATTTTTATGTCATATGGTTGCTCTATTGAACTTTTTTTTTTTTTTGAGTTGGAGTCTCATTCTGTCTCCCAGGCTGGAGTGCAGTGGCACTCTCACAGCCTCCCCAACGTCAGCCAGCAATCCTTCCACCTCAGTCTTCCAAGGAGCCAGAAATACAGAAGAACAATACCATACTTGGCTAATTTTTTTTTTTTTTAGAGAGACGAGTTCTCGCCAATTTGCTTGGGCTGGTCTTGAACCCGCGGACTCAGACAATCCACTCATCTCTGCTTCTCAAAGTGCTGGGATACAGACTGAGCCACAGAGTCCGGCCTCTATTGAACTTTTTAAAGAACTTTACATTCATTCTGTTGAAGAACTGCCAAACTATATTCTAAATTGTCTACACCCCTTTACATTCCCACCAGTAATGTTTGATAGATATACATCTTTGTGACCTTGGATGAAGTAATGTTTTCTTAGACATGACACCAAAAGCACAAACAATGAAAGAAAAAATAGATAAACTGGATTTCATGAAAATCAAACACACTTGTGATCTGAAGGACACTACCAAAAAAGTGCAACGAGCACACAGAATGGAAGAAAATATTTGGAAAATCATGTATTTGATAAGGGTCTAGTGTCCAGAAGAGGCAAAGAACTCATAACTCAACAACAAAAGCAAGCCCAATTAAGAATAGGCAAAGGATTTGAATAGACATTTCTCTAAAGAAGATCTACAAATAGCCAATAAATACATAGACAGGACAAGTGCTCAACATTAGTAGCCATTGGGGAAATGTAAACCAATCACAATTAAATACCACACCACTGGGATACGACATCACTAGGATAGCTATAATAAAAATGATAGACAATAACAAGTCTTGATGAGGATATGGAAAAAATGAAGTGTATTTTTAAAGCAGGATGTTTCTGTAGGTTTGCTTTGTCACTGGCAGAACTTCAGGTAAATTTAATTGTAATTATGACCTTTAGGTCCTGGTCTTTAGCCTATGATGCAGTTTGAAGAAAAGTCCAACATCTTTTTTCTCTTGCACACTTTAAACAGCTGAGTGAATATGAAAACTGTAAATTGCTGAGTGAGTTTCAATCTCCCATTTCCCAAAAATGATAAAATGAGGCTCTTCAAAAACCCGCCACAGCCAAGTATAATTCCCAAACCTCATTTATCAGTGAGTAGCTGACTTTCGACATAATAGTGCACTCAGGAAACCATTTGGGAGCAACTTAAAAATAATTCATCCAGTCACCTCTCTTGTTTAATTATTTCACTTCTGTGGATGCCTAGGTAGAATGTATGTGATCAACACCTAGCTTCACAAAGGAATTAACTATAAGTCACTTGAGCAGGAAAATATTTTTATGCCTATATCAACTTTTTATTTTACAGTGATGCCTACTAAATGCCAATAGTGGTATGCAAAGGAATCCTACAAAATGATGTATTTTTTTCTTCAGTAAAATAATCTCATGAAGCATTTATAGCAAAGAGCTACCGCATAAAGCCCTTTTAAAGATAATCTAATAGCTTTGTCTTCTTTATAAATGTATCATTTAAGTGGAATTATAAAAAGATTGCTTTCAAAATATTTTCAATAAGTAAAAGTTGAAAGGTTTAGTAAATTTTAACTAAAAGTAGAGAAAATGTCAGTGATCAGTAGTTTGGAGCTGAAAATCTAAACCTTTTATTGTTATCTGAGTTCCCAGATATGTGGCTTTGTGTAAGGAGTGTATACAATGTGCTTAAATGTTCAGAGTACTTCTAGTAACTCACTAATTAGCTGAACTTTTAAAAAATTCCAGGAATTAAGGCTAGGTTGAAGATATGCTTTCTTAGAATAGCTCAAGTGTTACTTCTGCTCATAAATTGATAGATTTTTGTGTCCATACTTATGGAGTGCAAAAAATCCAGGTGAAAACTGAAAAATTCAGTCAACTTTCCATTTCTTTTCAATTTCCAAATACTTTAATTTCTTAATTTATATCAGGGTAATCAGTTATTTTGTATAATTTAAGTTTATGTTCTGTATAAATTCTTGAAATTCTAGTACTTTTTTTTCTGATTGAGGTAACAGTGGTGAAAAGCAAAAAAAAAAAAAAAAAAAGTAGCCAAGATATGTTAGAAAATAATAACAAGAATAAAGTTAACAATGAGGAAGAAAATGGGAAGAATACCTTACCTCAAAGAATTTGAATATCACTAGAAATCATTTATGGCTAATACAAAGAAAATAAACATCAATGTGGTTTAACATTAACATTGATATATCTGTCTGATGTATATTTAAGTAATATAATAAGTATACTATTTTAAAAAGATAACTAAACTGGGAGTCAGTGAGGTTACTAATTTCCACAAGGTTATGTATTATAAGATTTGATATCAAGTAGTATGATTTAAGGTCCTGGCAATGAACTACTTTAGTGTATTACTTACAAAGTTTCCCTTGGGTAAATCTACCACTAACTTATTTTAAAAGTGCTCTAAGTGTATATCCAAATAAAGACATGTATTATCAGCAAGAGGAGATTGTAACATTAAACTTAATAATAATAATAACAAATTAAAACTAAGTCACTGGAACTTTGCCAATCACTTAAAGATCTACCATTAAACAAATTTACAAAGAAGAGACCACTTCTTTGTTTCTTTTTCAACAAAAACATACACAAAAACAAAGTAGAAGGTTATGCAAACTTATTAAGTGAACTTTAATTGTCTGCTCTGTTTTGGCAGTATTTCATAAGATTCAAATGTATTTCTTTGTCATCAAATACAGTGTTACCCTGACCTCACTGAGTTACTTATTTTCTTAATTTTTAGGTAAATGACATTTTTGCCTCAATCGTTTGTCTTGTGGTGTGTTTATTGATGCAGGGCTTATTTAGAAGTATACTGTATGCTTTCTGTATACTAGTGAATTTTGTTTGTGTCTTATTCACATCTAGCCTAATTATATTTTGAATCGGGAAAAAATAGTCAAGTAAGTGTTCTTGCTTCTCTTATTCTGAAAATTTTTAAGTAAGATTTAATACTTATTTATTTATCTATTTATTTTGAGTCAGGGTCTCACTCTGTTACCCAGACTATAATACAGTGGCTATGAACATGGCTCACTGCAACCTTGTCCTCCTGGGTTCAGATGATTCTTCTGCCTCAGCCCCCCAAGTAACTCGAATTACAGGTGCACCCCACCATCTCTAGTTATTTTTATTTTTTATTTTTTTGTAGAGTCAACCTCCTGCTGTGTTGTCAAAGTTGGCCTCAGACACCTGGGCTCAGGCAATCCACCTTCCTTGGGTTCCCCAAAGGAATGAGATTATAAGCATGAGCAACCATGTGTGGCTCAAGATATAATATTTAGATGAATTTGGCAATAACGTTACATGGGCTTTATTTTTTATAGAAAATATTTTTGAGTATTCTTATTCTTTAGATACAGGATTATTCAATTGTCATTTCCTGTTGAATAAATTTAATAAGTTATATATTTATAAAAGTTTACACATTTCATACAAATATTAAAAGTTTAAATATTTCCATAACTCATTTGATTATCTTCTTTAATGTCTACTATTTACTTAAGTAATATCCTTTGTAAAATTCTGATGTTTGTGTTTGTATCTTCTCTCCATTTTTTATCTTTCTCTAACTTCTTGTTTTCTTTATTTTCATCTTCAAATGCTTGTTATTTTAGTGACGCATTTACAAAGATGAAAAAAAATCTACTTATCTTATTGACTGTCTCCTTTATTCATTTTCTTCTCCACTATTTTTTTTATTTTTAGTGTTTCCTTTTTTGACTTTAAATTTTTAAAAATATCTTTATAAAGACCAAACTTAAGATATTTGTTTTTTATATATTTCATCTATATTTTCTTACTTTTAAAAAATAAATGTTTAATTTATCTTACTCATTGATAATCATTATTTTAAATTGCAGCTCAAGCTATATTTGATTTTAAAAGTACTGAGTTTATCTTCCTTCCCTGTATGTTAATGTGTGGCATTGCCATTAGTTAGTTAAAATACTTTTAAAGTTTTAGTTATATTTCTTTATTGACTCAGAAGGGATATAATTATATTTCTAATATTTCAGTTGTTTGACTATTTTATCTTTCTGATTTATAACTTGATTATATTGTAATTACAAAATTTTTAATATGTTATAATTTGTTAAGATTTGATAAATTTTGATTTGTGACACAGTACATGACTAATTCCATATAGTTCCACCACTTTCTGTTAACTGTCTATTATTGATATATCTTATCTTAGTAACTGATCTAATATTTGATTATATTATAATTAGAAAGCCATTTGCTTTTAATTTCCTAAGCTTTTGATAAGATTTTGTTTATGACACAGTACATTACCAATTCCGTAGGTATTTACAAATTAACTTTTGTGCAGTTCTTCATATGTCCATTTTGTCTATTTTCTTAACTATGTTTTTTATAGCTTGAGTTCTATATAGTTTTATTATTTGTTTTTACTATCAGTTACTAAAAGAGATTGGTTGGCTAAAATCTCCTACTTTATAGAGTTTTCTGCCTTTTTTTTTTTTTTTCCCCTACTGGATATCACCTCATTGCTACTAGTTGGCATGTTGTTCGGTACTTTAGAGCTTAAACATTTGTATAATTTTCATAAGAAATTTTCTGTGGAAGTGAATGAGTGGACCAGATTGATCAGAAGGAAGAATCCAGCTAAAATACAATCCTGTCATTCTCCTCACGTAACCCCTGAAGCTGAAATGGCTCAGTCCATGCCAAACCATCTAGACATACTAACTGTACCTCACTTTGTTATTTGATGTGGCTATTCTGGAATGGCATTTTATTGATTGAGGTGGCTGACTTCAGTTGAAGCTGAAACCAGTATTAAATAAAAACTATAGGCTGACATCATTACCAGCAACCAGGGAAACAAACATTCCTTGAATAGAGCTGTGGGTTAAGAGTATAAACCATCAGCTGAGCTCAGTGGCTCAGCCTGTAATCCCGCGCCTTTGGGAGGCTGAGGTGAGTGGATTGCCTGAGCCCACGGGTTCAAGACCCGCCTGGGCAGGCGAGACCTCATCTCTACAATAAATTTTTTAAAAAGTAGCCGGGCGTGGTAGCGTGCACCTGTAGTTCCAGCTACTTGGAAGGCTGAGGCAGAAGGATCACCGGAGCCCAGCAGGTCGAGGCTGTGGTGGCTGGGAGCAGCCACCGCACTCCAGTCTGGGCGACAGTGAGACTCCAACTCAAAAAAAAAAAGAGTATAACCATCATATAAACCTACAACAGATTTTCTTTTCTTTTATTTTTTTCACAAACCATCACTCATATTTTGACTCAATCTTACTAATTCTATTTTTCTATATATTTCTATCATTTTCTCCTAGAATATTTAGTATAATCATACCAAAAATATGATTTACTTATGTGAAACTTAACTGTACAAATTCTTAAATTAAAATTTAGTTTTTGTTGTTGGAGTGGACTTTTACCACTTTAATACTTAAGACATTTTTAATGGACTAAGAATTCTAGGGTGGGTGGACATGGTGGCTCATATTTATAATCCCAGAACCTTGGGAGGTCGAGACAGAAGGATTTCTTGAGCTCAGAAGTTTGAGACCAGCCTAGGTGTCATAGTGAGATCTCATCTCTACAAAAAATAAAAAATCTTACCAAAAATTAACTAGTCTTGGTAGTTCACACCTGTGGTCCCAGTTACTTTAGAGGATTGCTTGGGTCCAGGAGTCTGAGATCACATTTAACTGTGATCATTCCACTCACTGTAGCCTGAGTGACAAAGTGAGACTCTGATTTTAAAATAATAATAATAAAATTCAATTAAATTTTAAAAAGAAAAAGCTAAGAGGGCGAATTGAGAACATTACATGATTGCAGCTTTCAGCAAATAAACTTCAGTGGAGGAGAAGGCCCCAGGCTTCTAGGGTGGACTTGAAGACAATAAATGAGGTTCATCAGATAGTCACCTGGGGATGTGGAGGATGACCAGTTCCAATTCTGGTCAACCCCGGAAGTAGCCCTATTACGACATCAGGAAAGCACTTTTGCAGAAGAAAGGAGTAAGTAAAAGTGATAGGCTTTTGTTGTTTTTATTTTTGATTCTGTTTGTAATACCTTATGCAAGCCTCTGCAGTATCAGCCAAGGGAGAGTAAACCCAGGCCCTTGCTCTAACCCTTTAGCACCAGTCAGGCACAGGGAGCTGCCTGGAAAGAGAACAGAGGCATCAACCTTATCCATGCCATGAAGCTTACCCTCAGAGTCAACATTACTGCAGTAACTCCTCTCATGGAGCAGGGTGAAAACTGGAAGCAGTGCACCTCTGTGCAACATGGCAACAGCAGTCCTGCCCACTTATGAACTGAGGGAGAAACATCGACTCTCATCTAACAAAACAGCTGCTTCCCTCTTACTTGTGGAGAAAGGGGCAGTCCCACCAGGACAGGAGGAGGCCATGCCACCCCTCTAAGAGAACCTGTGCCATAGTAAAGCCCCAGGGATACATCTGGCTGCCTGACAATCCTGCTGATGAGACATGCAAGTTGGAGAGGAGATGACCAGAGCTCCTGGACAGTCAGAGCCCTTGGTGTTTGCCTGAGACTGAAGGGCAAACCTTTGAACTGGAGGAAAGGATTCACCCTGACCCCACCAGACTGCAACAGTGAAACAATGACAGTCCACCACTCTTACTGCCACCTCTACCCATGCCACAGGCTAACCTGAGGAGGCAAGTTAGGTAGAAATGCATCACAAGCCACTACCCCAATAGTAGCAACTTTATCTAATAAAAAAAATTAACAAAGCAAAAAATAAAGAGTCTACCCTTCTTCATTTATGAATGAGGAAGAACCATTAAATAAAAAAATAAGAAAAAAAGTAATATCCAAAGCCTTAATGAGTTGACACCCACAAAGGTACTTCCCAGATCCCAAGCAATGGAGCCCATCCAGAATAATCTGTCTGTAATGATAGACATAGAATTCAGACTGTGACTGACAAAGACACTCAGCATGATCCATGAGAAAGTGGACATACAAATTATCCAGGCCACAAAAACACTGCAGGAAGTGAAAGTTGATTCAGCCTTTCTAAAAAACCAACCAACCAATGAACAAATTCAATTTCTGGAAATAAAAAATATATTTTTCAAAACACAAAACCAAGCCTTAGCACCAAAGTAAACAGGGAAAAGAAAGAATCTCAGAACATGGGGATTGAAACTAACCTAGTCTGACAAAACAAGGAAAAAAGACTTAGGGAGAATGAGCTAAGCCTATGTGAGGTCTGGAATCATATAAAGAGATCAAATCTATGGTTAATTTGCATATCTGAGAGAGAAAAAGGTACTATGAGCACCTTGGACAAAAGCTTCCAAGAAAACTTTCCCTTTTTCAGTAGAGGTGGCCATGTAGAAGTAAGAGATTCAGAGAACTCCTATGATGTATTACATAAGAAGACAATTATCAAGGCACATAATAATCAGAAGTGACAAGGTGAGGTATAGAAGAAAAAACCCTAAAGACAGTTAAGAGAAGGAACAGATCCCCTATCAAGGAAGACTCATCAGAATTGCAACAAACTTTTCAAGAAAGCTTATAAGGCAGAAAGGACTGGGTCTCATCTTTACCATTCTTAAAGAAAAGAAATTTCAACTAAGAATGTCCTACCCCACCAAGCTAAGCTTTATTAATAAAGAAGAATTTATATCCTTCCCAGACATCCAATCTCTAAGAAATACGCAACTTCCAAAACAGCACTTCAGGAGATGTTTAAGAAGGTTCCAGGCACAGAATTAAAAAAAAAAAAAATTCCACTCATCATAAACACATAAGTAAACACAGACTTTATGGAGCATACAAATCAAACAAAAACCTAGCATGCAAATCAGTCTCTAAATAGCAATATGACGGGAACAAAAACCCATATATCAAAAAATAACTTAAAATAAGAAAAGACTGAACATGCCACTCAAAAGGAACAGAGTGGAAAATTATATAATTTCTCTTCTGTTGCCTTCAAAAAAATCCATCTCACTGCAAATGACACCCACGGGCTCAAGATAAAGGGTTAGAGAAAAATCTTCCATACAAATGAAAAATCCAAAAAGCAAGAGTAGCAATTCTCATGTCAGACAAAAGACTTTAAAACAATAACAGTTAAAAAGAACAGTGAAGGTCTCTACCTAATGATAAAAAGCTCAACAAACCAAAAGAAATATCCATCTTGAATGTATGCACACCCAGCATTGGAGCACCCAGATTTATAAAACAACTGCTAATTAAACTAAGAGAGACTATAGACAGTCATACAATTATAATTAGAGATTTAATACCATGCTAACAGCCTTAGATTATTGAGGCAACAAACTAACAAAAAATTCTGGAACCCTAACACAACACTTATCCAAGTAGATCTAATAGCCATTTACAGAACATTTCACCCAACAGCGACATAATTTACAGAATTTTTCTCATCAGCACATGGAACATACTCTAAGCTTATCTATGTACTCAGACATAAATCAAGCATGAACAAATTTCAAAAGATCAAATTCATACCAACCATCTTCTCCAACCACAGTAGAATAAAAATACATGTAATCACCAAAAAGAAACTACCCAAACAAAAAATATGTGGAATTGAAACAACATGCTTCAAAATTACTTTTGGGTTAACATAGAAAACAATATGGAAAATAAAAAAATTTCCTGGAAACACACCCAAAAACAAAGACAGTTTACTAAAATCACTGTGATACCATGAAAGTGATGCTGAGAGGAAACTTCCTAACATTTCACACACACATCAAGAAAATTGAGGTATCTCAACTAAGCAGTCAAAAGTCACACCTAAGATAGATGAAAAGATAAGAGAAATCCAAACCCAAAATCAGTAGAACAATGGAAATCATCAGACATATAAATGAAATGGTGGCAAAGGCCAGGCTCTGTGACTCAGCCTGTAATCCCGCACTTTGGGAGGCTGAGGTGAGTGAACTGCCTGAGCCCGCGGGTGCGAGACCTGCCTGGGCAAATTGGCAAGACCACATCTCTACAATAAATCAAAAAAATAGCCGGGTGTGACAGCATGCGCCTATAGTTCCAGCTACTTGGAAGGCTGAGGTGGAAGGATCGCTGGAGCTCAGCAGGTCGAGGCTGCAGTGGCCGGCAGCGGCCACTGCACTCCAGTTTGGGTGACAGAGTGAGACTTTAACTAAAAAAAAAAAAAAAAAAAACAGAAATGGTGGCAAAAATCCATGCAAGGTATCAAGGAGTAGAAGACCTCATGCTTTGAAAAGATAAATGAGACTGACAGACACCTGGCCACATTAATGAGAGAGACACAGAAAGAAAGGGAGAGAGGGAGAATTTGAATAAATGCAATTAGAAATGAAAAAGTTAAGGTAACAACTGACCATGAAGAAACACAAAAGTTTATAAGAGATTACTAAAAATATCCATATGTGAGTAAACTAGAAAATCTAAAGTAAATAAATAAATTCCTGGCAACGCACAATCTCTCAAGATTGAAACAGAAAGAAATTGAAATTCTCAATACACCAATAACAATCCAAGAAATTGACTCAGTAATCAGGATCCTCCCAGCCAAAAAAAGTACTGCTCCAGATGGCTTCTTAGTTGAATTCTACTAAAGGTACAAGTAAGAGCTGATACCAATCCTATTGAAAGTATTCCAAGCAATCAGGAAGGAAGGAATTTTCCCTAGCTCATTCTATGAAGCAAATATCATCCTGATATGCAAAAATGGCAAAGATTCAACAAGGAAAGAAAACTTCAGGCCAATTTCCCTGATCATAAATGCAAAAATTCTTAACAAGATTCTAGCAAATTGCTTCCAACCGCACATTCCAAGGATCATTCATCATGACCAGTTGAGTTTCACTCCCAAAACAAAAGGCTGGTTCAAAATACACAAATCAAAAAACATAATCTACCATATAAAAAGTTGTAAAATCATGAACTACATGATTATCTCAATAGACACAGAAATAGTGTTGATAAAATCCATCATTCTTTCTTGATAAAAACCCTCATACACCTAGGAATCAAAGGCGCATTCCTTAAAATAGTAAGAGCCATCCATAACAAACATGCAGTCAGCATTACACTTAACAGGCATAAGCTGAATCATTTCCTTTAATAACTGGAACAAAAATGTTCACTCACATTTTACCTGTTCAATATAATACTGGTAGTCCTAGCCAGATCAATCAGGCAAGAGAAGGAAATAAGAGATATTGAAGGAGAAAAATAAAAAGTTAAATTATCCCTCTTCTCAAATTATATGATTCCATACCTAGAAAACACTAGAAAGACTGTCAAAAACCTCCTCGCCCTCATAAACAACTTTAGTAAAGTCTCAGGATACAAATTGAGTGCACAAAAGACAGTTGCATTTCTATACACCAACAACAAGCAGACTGAGAACCAAACACAAAACACAATTCCATTCACAATACCCAGTAAACAAACAAACAAACCTCAGCATTCATCTAACCAAACATGTAAAAGATCTTTAAAATGAGAACTAAAATGAAAGTATTTTACTCCCCTCATCCATCCATAGACTCTTCTAAGTTTTGATAGTCATTTCTTTTCTACAGTTCCAATGAGAAGATTTAGGTGTAGAATTTCTCTAAACTATTTTTACAGGTTCCACGAATTTTCTTAACATTTGACTTCTATCTTTCCCTAGTTGTCTTCTCTTACTAATGTCTTTTTCTCATAGGGTCCACTTAGGACCAAACAGCACTAGCTGTTTGTGTATCATATTTTTAAAATTTGGAGCAATATGCACCCTTGAATGTGGTCAGTCTCTGCTGAGAGACTTAACATTTGCTTTGACTGATAACCTGCAGACATAACTTGTCGTGAACCACCTTAATACAAGTAAAGTCTTGATTGTCGCCAGAAGGTTTTTAAAGCACAGTGTCTACTTTTGCACTGAGTTGTTTACATATATCCCTCCCTTAACCCAGAAGAGTCCTCTTTTTGTATATTGGGTCTTCTGTTAGATTGCCATCCTTTGTGGTTATTTTATTCTTTTATGCGTTATTTCTACATCAGAAAATCAGTAATAATATCCACTCAAGACTAAAAGTGCTTCCAGGTTATTTGCTCTTTAGACACTAATGTTTCTTAGAATATGGCCTATTAATGTCTTACTATCTTGTTTACTTTTAGATGTTTCTAAAAAGATTTTTAAAATATGTGCTACACAATAACCTAGTTGTTTTCAACAAGAGAAATTTCCCTAATATCTTAGATCATTATTTCTGGTAAGTGGAAGCTCAAAAATACACATAAGCAAAGACCAACATATAGGTATTGATAATTAGTGTGACCTAGTTCTCAGAGCCACAGAAGAGCAAAGGATTTGCAGCTTCTTCAGTAGGGGATAAATGTTTTTCTCAATCTCTAGTAACACTTAAGCACAATGTTAAAATTTTCTTCTTGATGTGATTAACATACAATCCCATTTCCCTCATCAATCATGAAATTTCTACAAGATAACAACTTACTATGTACATATCATAGTTGAAGAGGAGTTTTACTGGTGCCTAAACTGTTAATTGGCAATAAAGCAATTGCCTTTATACAGTTCAATGTTGGTGAAACATTTGGTAGCATATCATGCTATACTTTCTTTAATATGAAAGCATTTAAAGAAACTGATGTGACAGTTTTAATTGAAACGTAATTGTTTATATAATGGCTACACAGTACAAAATTAAAATTGGCCATAATATCAGTCAGTAATAATGTGCATTCATGCTGAAAAAAATTCTTTCTTTACAACTATAAAAGAAAACATGCTCAGTATTTCATAAGTTTAATATCATTCAACCTTTTTAGTCCCAAACAACAAAGAAATAAATGTAGAAACAAATTGATGCATTGTAGTTGAAACTGTTGCTCTTTAATGTCAAAACAGTGTTCAGAGGCTTTCACTCCTATCATTTGAATACATCTGTTACAGACATAAAAGAAAGCATAGGATTATTTCACTATGAATTTGCTGGTTGAATCTCATTTTATGAAATCATATACTACATATTCCTTTTCAAATCAAAGTCATTAAAGACAAGTATCAAATCTATTCTTCATACTAGCTATGAATATTAAATGCTAACCACAGCCAAAGAAATTACTTACAATGTTTATTTCCAATATTAAAGTGTATTTTGTTTTTGCAGCAAGTTGTCTATATTGTTCTTTTCTTTGAATAATCCAAGTTAGGGCATAAACCATCAAATAACAAAATTTGAAGTCATTCATAATAATGTTTTGTATACAGTGGTATTCATTCTTAATAAAAACTCATATATTCATCTGAAATAACAGAAAATTACAATAATTTTTAAATTAACTTAAAATCACATGGGTTTTGTCTTTTTATGAAAGATGCTTATTTTTTAGAGAAAAGTTGCTAGTCACACTTTATAAGCTAGTTCAAGCAACCAACAAGAATTAGATTGTTCTAGAATAAATAGGGAACTTGGGTTACCAAATAATCTCACTTCCCATTACATTAAATTATAAATTTCATGTGAAAAGTGAAACTTTCTATTATTACTTGTGTTTGCACATGTATCTCTGCCTATATTTTCCTTATTTCCCTCTACTATATCTGCATAGCCCTTGCACTGGAGTAAAAACATGATATATCAACCCATCTTAAGTTCTTTTGGGACTGGATCATCACACTTATTTTCTATTTTTTATTTAATGTGAACTATATTTTAAAAATAATCATTCTTCAGAACAAAACTGTAAGTATTTTTTAAACTCTAAATTGAATTCTCGATGACACTTTTCTATGTTAGTAATGGCCATCTCAAGTTGATTTTGTAGAGCAAAGAAAAAACAGTACGCATTAATAGTGAAATGGCTTTTATTCTAATGTTATAGAAATATTCTATTATAATGAATTGGGCAGATACTTTGAATCAAATATTTTAATTCAAAGCAGAAATTAACATACATTTTTGATTACATTATTTTCAAAAGCCAACCCATTCAAGACATACACATAATACATATACTTTTATCATTTTCAGCTTATATTTTTCAGCTCTTTGTTCTTTGTGTGGATTGTTTTTTCTTCTCTGTTTCAATTCGGGTATAAAAATAGTCACTGTTCAGAAATAAGTTTTCAACCCCACTGTGAAATTCTTCATAAAGGCATCCTGCCTTCACTAGCAAATTGAATCATACTGTGATTACTATAAGAAGCAGCACTTCTATCAATTAGGTGAATTTAATCTTTAAAGTTAGTTTTATAACCATTAAGTGCACTTAAAGTAAAATAAAGAACACACCTTTTTGTTTCAACAAGAATTAATCCAAAATAGATTTTTAGCAAAATATATATATCATTGTTTGGTTTGGATGACATGTATAGACAATCTGTTTAAATTCTCATGGGCAATACATATGGACCATTAATTATGTGAGTAACTTTCTCTATTCAAACTGTGTTAAAAGCTTTTAGGACTTTGTTCCAATTAAACATTTTAAAGCTGATGATATGTTTCTTGAATGTAATACACAAATTTAAAATATACTTAGTAAGAGTTACATTAAAAAATGACTTTAAAACATACAATAAATAGCATAGTATGAGAAAAAATTCTAAATATAAACATAGCTTTAATAATTTTATTGCTCTAACGTTTACTTTCTTGTATTTCTTTTTATTGAACTATTTAGCATACATTGCAAGTACTTAGGCTTTCTTTTCTACAGTTTATGTTTAGGTAAACCTAAAGAAAATCTTTAAGTTTATAGAGGAAAAGAAGAGACTCCCCTAGAGATTATTATATGCCCAATAAGATAAGCACCTAAACTAGGTTGAACTGACAATCTGCAATATGATACTGTACAATAAAAGTAAATGGTGGTCTGAATAGGACGTCTGAATTTTAAATACCTAAACTCAATATTAAATCTGAGTGTGTGTGCATTTGTATGTCGGTGAGCACAAGTGAGAGTACGTATGTGACATCAGATTCTATTCGCAAACATTCTTATTTTAAATGTACATATTAAATTAATTTTTGCAAGCTCACCAAAGATTAGAACACTGCTACGTGCCAAATCAAATTAGAGTTCACATTTTCCAAAGACCTTCTGCCATCATTTTTACCAAAGTGCAGTTTCTTCCCACAGCATGCAATGCATACGAAATGACATCAGGATCATTTCTGAATACATTAGCTTAATGCCCGACTAGCCATTGCCATCCAGCAAAAAATGACCTTTACAAGTAAATGTATCCTCTGCCAACAGAGGCAAAACATTGCATGCAATCTATGTGTACTACTGAATATTACTTATGATAACTGTCACAACTATATACACACACATATATATTCCTTTATTTTAATTTTTTTTTACAAATAGTCTGGAAATCACATTATGCTAAACACAATGACATTTACCAGCAGGAATGGATAATGTTGATAATAAGCAATAATGTTAAAACAAGCTCCACGATTCTGGCAGAAATATAAATATCTTGAAAATATTTAAAAATATCAGTTAACAATTATTATTAATCTACTTTTCTGGTTTAATTACCTACAAATTTTTAAGTATACTATGCCTTAATTATAATGACATCACTTCAATAGTATTGACTATTTTCAAATGAAAAGCACTTACAACAATTTTTTTCTTCTTTTTGACTTGGAGTCTCCCTCTGTTGCCCAGGCTGGAGTGCAGTGGCATACTCACACCACCCCAGCATCGATCTGTTGGGCGTCAGTGATCCTTCTGCCTCGGCCTTCCAAGTAGCCAGAACTAAAACAAGTGCTACCACACCTGGCTATTTTATTTTTATTTTTATTTTTATTGTAGAGACAAGGTCTCCACAAGTTGCCTGGGCTGGTCTCGAATCCGTGGGCTCAGGCAATCCACTCACCTCTACTTCCCAAATTGCTGGGATTACAGACTGAGCCACTGAGCTCAGACTACAACAAATTCTCATTTAAAGAATAGACTTACATCTCTTTTCCTAGAGACTTTTTATTTTTAAATAAAAAATTTTTGTTTTTAAATAAAAGAGCTGAAATTTCATCTGTTTAATATACTCTTCAATTCATCTTCCAGGAATGATTTTTAAAATCTACACCATTCTTCCCAATTCACATTATTCTTACAACCTTTGACACGTTGCCATATAATTATTTGTTGACATATCCCAAATCAGATATCCTTGCCAGCCATTCAGAGTAAGCACTCACTTCCACATTTTTTCTCTGTCTGAATCTAACTATTTTTTTTTTCTCCTTTTTCCCCTAATTTTCAATATGTACTGTGGAACACTTTGGAAAATTCAAACTGAAATTTAATTTGACATATAGCAGTGTTCTAATCTTTGTTAAGATTGCAAAAATTAATGTGTACATTTAAAACAAGAATACTGTGAATAAAATTACAGATAGAGAATATATACATACATTTATGATTTAAGATGAATGAATGTATGCTATGAAGATTTGGTCAATGGTAGCCAGTGAATAATTAAATACGAGATCTGACAATCTTGCCACCATGCACTTTTGTTAGCAGCACTGTACAAAGAACTTGGTAAGGTTCATAACCTTGGTATATCAGTGTCTCACAGCTGTATTTATGTAGAAGTGCGGCAGTGTCTTGCTGAGTGGCATTCATTATTGTTGTTGCATATTTTTGTGCGCTGTCGCAAGAATTAGAGCAATAAACATTAAGTTTCTTGTTAAATATGGCAAGAGTGGAGATGAAGTCAGGGACACGTTAGTCCAAGTTTATGGGGATAATGTCATGAAGAAAATGGCAGTGTACAAATGATTAAACGTTTTCCTGAAGGGACAGAAAGCGTCCCTGATTAAAAGGTCAGGATGGCCAGTAACGAGTGGAACAGATGAAAACATTGCAAAAAAATGTGTCAAATCGTGCATCAAAATTGTTGACTGGCTGTGAGAAGTATAGCAGATCAAATAAAAATAAATAGATAATCAAGAAAATCTTTACTGAAAATCTTGGCATGAGAAAGATGTGTGCAAAATGCTCTGAAGAAGCTCTTGCATCATGGGAATACACCAGCTCATATAGCACTGTCTGTGAGGGAATTTTTAGTCAGTCAACAGATAATTGTATTGGAACACCTTCCCTACTCACCTGATCAGGCCTCAATGACTTTTTTCTTTATCCAAAGATAAAGAAAATAATGGAAGGAAGACATTTTATTCATTTTTTTAGTGAGAAAGCAGGATTTATTGGGAGAACAGAAAAACTCCCACAGTGTAGGGGACCCGAGGGGGTTACCTGAAGGAAGACATTTTAATGACATTCAGTACATCAAGGGTAATGCAACAAGAGCTCTGATGACCATTCGCCCCAAAAAAGTTCCAAAATTGCTTTTACTGTTGGACTAGGTGCTGCCATTAGTGCATAGCTTCCCAAGGAGGGTACTTGGAAGGTGATCATAGTGATATTCAGCACTTTTTCTTAGATGAGTTCGCAAACTTAATTGTCAGGTCTGTATAATTATAATTATAATTTTCATTTTATTTATTTCATAAATATTAATGATAGAAAAATAGTCTCCAGTGACACACATACTTCATGTATTGGATATCTTCTGCTTGGCAAGAAGCCAGGATGCAGTGGTGAGTGTGAAAATGTAGAAACTAAGAGGTAAATGAAAAATGTAGTAATGGAAGAAGATCAAAGAGTGAAACAAGCCTTCAGATCCTCATGTGAGTTGGGGTCTGTATAAACTGATGGATAACCTTCAGAAACAAAAGACAGAATGTGGCAGACACTATACTTTGCTCAAGAGCCATTTTCTTCTCTTATTATAGTGGCAATACTACAACGGTAGTCATATTCTCATTGGCAGATTGAGTTAGAGGTGAATGTATGATTTGGTTCTGGCTACAGTCTTAAAGGAAAGTTTTCTTATCTGTTTTAACAATGCTACTTATGCTGATAAAAATAATCAAGAATTTTTTAATTTCTGTTTTACATTTTCTGCTGTATATCTGATTTTTTGAGTTAAGGCATCCATTCATTGTCTATGACAATAGTTAAGTTGAACAAACTAAGAACAACACATGAATCTTATCAAAGATTTCATTCCTGCTGATTTTGAGAGTCACCAATTTAATAAAACTTGAAGTAGTCCTACTACAAGACTTTTGCAAATTGGTAAATTTTTATGCATCATTTTTAAAAAAAAATTACCATCTCCTTCCCCCGAAATTCCAATTAGATATATTTTAGATCACTTGATAATGTTGTACAAGTCACTGAAAGTTAGTTTTTTTTTAATGCTTTTATTTCTCAAAGCTACAGTTTATATAGTTTCAATTGTCTGGTCTTCAAGTTAACATTCTTTTCTTCTAAATATTTTAATGTTTAGATTAGCTCATTCAATGATTTTTAATACCATATTTACAGTAAAAATTATCCTTATTGATACTTACTAAGAAAAATGATGAAACACACTCACATATATGCATACACATAGACACCCAGAGACTCGAGGCCTTCAAACTTCCACATGATTGTAAGTTTTACCATTATAAAAACAGCCCTCTCATTTCCTTGATTTCAAATCTCGAACTATATTCTTTTTTTAATCATCCTTCTTCCATTTTCATCACTACATAATGTACCTTTTTATCAACTGAAACTATTTTAACTATGATTTGACTTATAAACTCTGAAACACAAACCACAGCTTTTATTTTAACAATTATCATTAATTTCTTAGTCTTAAATGTACTTATCAGACTATATCTGTTGATCTCATATATATATATATATATTTTGTGATCCATCCACTTATCTATCAACTAATTTTGTTGCTTTTGTTTCCATCTCCAACTTTAAGTCAAGGGTCTGTTGAATCAAAGAGAAATTTTCTGTAATGTATTCTCTCAGAGGTTAATTTTTTGTACCAACCTTGAGTGAGAACAAGGAAATTAAAACCTCAGCAGAGTAGCTATTTTTTCCACATATACATTTAAGTTATTAAATAAAGAGAAATATTAAAATCACATAATTATGCAGAGAACAATGACCACCCGATTAGAGTCCATTTCTAGCTTAGTAATCCTCATTATTTGGATTTTTTCCAAAGAAATATCACTCTTTTTTTTTTTTGAGTCGAAGTCTCAGTCTGTTTCCCAGGCTACAGGACATTGGCACCCTGACGGCTACCGCAACCTCGACCTACTGGGCTCAGGCGACCCTTCCACCCCAGCCTTCCACGTAGCTGGAACTACAAACACTCACCAAGAAATATCACTTTTTATAAGAAGCTTCACCCGACTCATACAAACCTTTATCTGTGAGATAAGATGCTTTTGTTGTGTGCTCTCATGGTATTGTGAAATTTCTATTTCACTTTTTAGTTATTTTTTAATTTGCCTCTCTTCAATACCCTCTCTGAAGTATGTTGTACAATACCAGTTAAATAAATAGAAAATTACAAATATTAGTTTATGCTAATTATATCTCATGTATATGCTATCTATATTTATTGGTACATATTTACATATATACATTTATATCTATATAGATAAAGACACACATGTATGTCATTTACTCCTCATTATATTGTGAGACAGAATAGTGTAGGGATTGCTATCATTGTATACTCCTCATTCATACTGCCTGGGTTTAATTCTGAGTTGTTTCACTTTTTAGCTGTGTGACTCAAGATAAATCTTAAGTGGTTTTTGGTTTTTGCTTCTATTTCTTAAGTTGAATATAATAACCTAAGTTTTTAATACTTTTTCAAAAGTGTTCTTAGACACTTTTTCATGTATTTCTGAAGATAAAATTTGTTAAATGTACGTAGAAATTAAAATAACATTAGCATCATGGTGTTAATGTTAGTACTTATAATTATCAAACATTATTATTTGTTGAACAATGAAATTAAAGAAAATAAATGTTGATTGCAAAATTAAAATAATTTTCCAAGAAAGAAGTACTGCTTTTTCAGATACTTCACAGGTGTTTCTTACATGTTATATATGAAAATGATGCCTATATTTAAAATGTAGAAACTGTCAATAAATTGGACTGTGAAGAGAATAGAATAACAGTGCTGCAAAAAAAAATACAAGTTAGGTTAAAATAGACTAAAGTAGAACAGATGTTATGACTTTACAGTTTTATATGTCAGATAAATTCTGAATCTATAGCTTAAAAATAATATAAGCTATGAAAAATATAACATTTTCCTGAGCTAAACATATTATTCCAAGAACAAAATATACTAACATATTCAATAATCTAACCCATTGTCTTCTTAAATGCCTCCAGTGGCTTTTGAGTTTTTGTATACCTATATGATGATGACTAGCCTTTTAATCTACAATGTCTTACAAGATATTTCTTCAACTATTAATTTCAACTCATCTTTGAGAACTTCTCTACACATATTATGAACATCAAACATTTCAAGCCATAAACTGTTTCCTAAAAGCCCATTCACAGTTCTGTGTCATTGCACAGTTTGATTAGATTTCTCAGCCATTCTTCTCTATCAATTGCTATTCTTTAAAAACACAATGTTGCCCATCGAAACTGGACTGGATAAAGAAAATGTGGTACATATACACAATGGAATATTATGCAGCCATAAAGAAGGACAAACATATGCACTTTGTAGCAACTTGTATGGATTTGGAGTCCATCATACTCAGAAACAAAGAACAGAGTACCATATGTTCTCACTTATAAGCGGACCTTGAACAATTACAATACTATAAGAAAGCATTTGACAGTAATGGGAAACTGTCAGGGCAGGGGGATGTGAGATTGGCAGTGGGGGGAAACTACTAGAGGAGGGAGGAGCATACCTCATCAACAAGGGTACCTGAATAATCAATGTTTGTATCCCTAACCCTGAATTGTACCACCACATATTTATAATTTTAAAAAATCCTGTTAAAAAAAAATCGGAGGGGTGGGATTGGCAGTTGAGGGAAACTGCTAGGGGAGAGAGGGGCATACCTCATCAACATGGGTACCTGCATAATCAATGTTTGTATACCTAATCCTGAATTGTAACCCACATCGTTATAATAATAAAAAATAAAATAAAATAAATAAAATAAAAACACAATTCCAAGCTCAACACTGTCATTAGAAATTCTTTGCAGAAGTAATAAGTTTAGGACAGATAAAATTAATATGAACATATCACATAAAAACATGTTAAAGATAATATGTGAAGAACGTATCTCTAGGTGCAGCTTTTATATATTTTAAATTTCTATGTCTCCAAATCAATATCATGAGTTGAGTCATCTACATGAATCCTACCCTTGCCAAAGCAACTTTTCCTTGATATAAAGTATCTCCAGTAAGCATCAAACTCAACAAAATCAAGAACAAATTTATTGCTTTCTCATAATAAATTTTATCTTCTGGAATTTATCATTCTTGAAAATAAAGTCAAATTTTCACCAGGCAATTAAAAAAATATTTAACAACGTGTTGATTGTCATAAGACTAAAGTCAAAATCTCTGGCAGGATCTTGAATGCACTGGACCCTGACCCTTTCTCTAACTGTATCTCTTCCCTATGTTCTTGATGCTGCAGTCACACTGACCATTTTACTGTTCTTAAAATCCACATGTTTATTTCTACTGAGAAACATTACACAGGCTATTTCCTTTGAAAGAGTTTTTCTTACAATCTATGTTACTGCCTTTTTAATCTTTCAGACAGAGCACAAGTAGCTCTTCTTAGGAAATTATGTTCCAAATTATAAATCTAAATCTTGCTTTGTGTTACAAATACTTATAGAATCATGAAAACACATTTGTTTCTTTCAAAACACAAGTTGGTACAAATGCATGAAAAGGTTTTTAAAAATTCTTTTTTTTTTCTTTTTTATACTATAATATCCTTAAAGATAAGGACTCATTTATTTTTGCTCATTATTATAACAGCAGCACTCAGCACGGTACCAGGTATGTAAAGGGTGTTAAATTATTGTTTGGGTGTGCTTTAAGAAAAACCAAGACTAAAACAGTTTCTTCAAATATAAAATTATGTCCCAAGGAAATAACATTGTATAAAATTAAAGCAATTTAAAAATGAGTTAATTTTTAATTTTGAAGTATACAAAATATTACCTATTGGAATAATTTGATATCTGATAAATATAATTGCTTTAAAAAATTACAACACTTCCAAATCCTCTTTTTTTCCCTCACTTTACAGATAGCATTTTCCATTAATTGCAATTTAATAATCTTTTCTTATCTTTACAGGTACATACTATTACAACAAAATTCAGTGGTCGTACTATCAACTAAACAGGACAATGATACATAAAAGCTATAGTGTTCTTTATTAGATTTTATTAGAAAACAACTCTGTATTTAAGATCAGGAGTAATTTACTTCGATGACATTGCTCAGTCATCTCTATGAATCCTAGAAGTGGTCAGGATCTTTTTGTGTGTGTGTTGGTTACTGGAAAGTATATAAACAAATTTTTGGCTACATCAAATATATAGATTTTCATAAAAAGTATATGTGTATTATTCTAATTACTTTTAAAATTTAATTTTTGTATTTGCAAACTTTTTTTTTTCATTTTTTTAATGTGTTACATAATACATTATAAGTCACTTTAAGTTGTTTTTAAAGCAAGGTAGGATAAACAACTGATTTACAAATATACATCTACCTTTCCCAGTACTGTATTTTAAGGCAAATTTTCTACTTGTTGTGTTACAACATTCGAAGTTCTAGAAACACTAAAACATATTTAAATATCACTTTTATGAAATTGCACATTTTCTCAAATGGAAACAACTTCTGCTCTTCTTCCTGAACTATGTCTTTCTCTCTTATGATCAAAGCACTATCAGGCTGATAGTGCAAACACTGATGTCTATGCTTTAATTTTTACACTTTTTTTTACTGAGTTATATGAATAAATGACCAGAACTTACCCTTTTTATATCTCTTACAGAGCCTATACTAGTCTTCTGTACAAAAGAGACATTCAACAAAAACATAATGCATTAGTGGTGAGATATTTACAATGCTTAATTATAGTACATATTGTAAAATATTGAGGTATATTCATTGTATCTCAGAGGTAGTATATAGCATGGTTATTTTCACATTTAAACACTATTATTAAAGAAATGAAATAAGTCCTTGATGGAATCTTATCAGGGTCCTTGTCTCCGTCTACATTTTAAAATGAAAGCCAAAGCCAATAGTTTGAACAATGTTCTTTAAACCAGCAAATTGCATGAATTTTACATAACAGAGAGTTGTTTTTTATCTAAGGAATAATAGAATTTTAGTAGTATTCTCAGGGAATCAGTTTGGGTAACAAAGAGAAAGAAAAAGGCTATTATGCAAATACATGCCTAGGTATTGCTAATCTACTTTGAAGTGCTTCACTATAGGATATCGAAGAATTGCAGACTGAAACATTTCTGCCTGTGAGTCAATTCTATATTAGCTGTAGATATCTGTATTAAAACAAATATCATTTCATAAGAAAGTAAAAGATTATGAAAAATTATCAATGATTATGCTAGATGATATAAGTGAATATTTATTACTATTTCTTTGATGTGTTACCAACATTCTATGGTCATTTCTAATGGATACTCATTGTGGAAGTAATAAAAGTGACATTTGGCTCCAAGTAAACCAAATTTTGGCATGCATATTTCTAAATTTTAAATTCAATAATGTGAAGCTTAAGTAATAAATAAATAATTATAAATAAAAACTGTTAATAAGTATTTCAATGTTAAATCTATATTTTGAAAAATACAATTACTAAGTATTACAGGCCATGAAATGGTTAACAGTCTGCAGTAGTAAAACAAGAGGGATCTCAAATAAGAACATCTAATGAAGTTGTATTTCTCAGTAAATCAAAATAACTAATAAAGGAAAATGTTCTGCTTCTTAAGAGATGACCCAACAATATATGTTTACATGGATTTATAGTCCTAGTACTACTGCTCATGATTTACTATCAGACCCAGAGTCTTCCAAGAAAAAAGTCATATATGCCAATTCAGACACTCCTTTTGAGACATTCTAATTTTTATTATCTTACACAACTGTCTTGACAGAAAGACTAAAAAAGAAAATGACTATTACTTCCAAAACCAATGAGCCATTAGAACTAAAAGTGACAACTTGAATACGATGGAAGTTTAGAAACAATGATCAAAATGAAGAACTGTACTCAGTGAATAAGATTACTGATGCTACTTCAGAATTTTCCACGTTAGCATACTTAGCAGGAATCATAGTTCTTCAATGTATTTTTGTATGTGAAAGATAGTGTCATATTTTCTGTAAATTATCTTTGAATCTCCATAAAAATTTTACTGATTTTTTTCCCAAAGATTCTAAAAGCTGTACATTGAACACCAAATAGGTAATAGAACTTTCCACTTTTTCCTGGCATTTTTCACAAACACACACCAATTCAGAAGCAACTGAAAGTGGGGTCAACAATTACTTAAGGTTGTGAGGTATTAGCATCTGTTACAGAAAGGTCTATTGTCAAATTCTATTTGATAAGCATTCAAATAGCATCCAATTATATTGAGAAGCTGAAGATAAGATGACAATAATTATAGTACAAAGCACAGTTTTGATATGCTAAGAACAGGGAAATAGGTACTTCAGAAGTTACTTTTTCATTTGTATTAAATTATTTACCTTAAGGTATAGTAAAAATGGAAACAGTTTGACATGAAAAGCAAGTAAAAGAGGACACTATGGAATAATTAAGTAGTGTAGAAAAATAGTAATTTCAAATTCAGATAGTTATAAAGTGGCTATCACCACCAATTTTAAACAAAGATGAAAAACCTTTTGTGTCCTATGGTTGAAGACATAAATATAAAATAAATATAATGTTTAGGTCATATCGTGATTATGAGGATATAATAATCGAATTCACTTTAAGTTCATAGAAGAATGTCTCACATATATACTGAATAAATATTTGCTGTTATAAATACTATTATTGTTCTTATTTCTCAGTTATTGTTGTGGTTTTTGCTTTTATCATTTGAGTTTATTACCCCAAAATATTTGCAATGCATTGGAAGAATATATACTTATATATGTGCATATATATTTGTTAAAGAGTTTATGGCAATACCCAAGTGATTCTTCTAATTCAGTCGTCCAAGTAGCTGGAACCACAGGTGCATGCCATCACACTTGGCTAATTTTTTTTTTTTTTAATTTATTGTAGAGACATATTCTCGCCAAGTTGCCCAGGCTGGTCTCAAATCCCTGGGCTTAGGCAATTCTCTTACTCTGCCTCCTAAAGTGCTGGGATTACAGGCATGAGCCACTGTGCCTGGCCTAGGTGTACAATATTTAAAGCAATGAATATGACTATTGTGTTTTCATTTTGGCTAGTGTATTGAGTAATTTATGGGACCTCTATTTTAGAGGAAATACTGACAAATGCAAGAGTGGAAACTGAAGACATTATTTGTTATTAAGGCTGTTTAAATCAAAGACACAAATATTCAACCACAAAAAGAAACATGCACCAGGACAGTTCTACTTGCAAGTGATAATCTAATAGAGAATATAGCCTGATTGATTAAACTTACATTTTTGTGAAGGAAAATAGAAAAGAAACAGGCAAACAAATAAATAAACATGTTGAATTGAAATAGTGACAAATGCTTTCAAGAAAACAAAATAGCACAGTTTTCAAAATGGTTGGGTACTGGAGCCAGAGTAGAAAAACCTACAAGTTAAATAAAATCTTTTTATGTGAAAGGAATTTTTAAGAATGAACTTTCTCTGTGAAATTGGAAGAAATAATGATATTAACCGAAAGGAATGGATGCGCTGAGTGCTTTGCTGTTGTTATTGTTTTTCATTACCTCAAGTTTTTCGTTTAACTCTAGAACAATGATCACGTAAGAAAATATTTATCTTTATGAGGATTTTGTTAGAGGCAGTTTTACTCATTATATTTGTTATGTATTCATTAAGTATCTTGTACATAATGTTACGTCATATCCTTTTTAGTTGTTATAAAGCTTTAACTCCATCTCTATATGTAATATTTTTAATTTGTTTTGATAGTAATTAATTACTTATTGATAATTAATTAGCTGTATTTGTTAACAATTCACAATGAATTGTTTAATCTGTTAAAAAAAGAATTGCAGTTATCAATAATAAGATATTGGACATGAGTAAGCAAAATGGAAGTTTGAAGGTTGAAGAACAGAAACCTTGACCTCTGGTGATGATGTAAAGTTTTGAAGAAATTATCACACCCAATTTAAAAATTAAAATCAGTTGAATAACCTACAAAATTCTAGACTAAAAATAAATCTTGGGGCAGAGGATACAAAGAAAGATGAATGAACTGAATTTAGAAATAAGATGTTGCTCTCATAGGAGTAGAGACACATAGCTTTCCATTTTCTGACAGAGTAATGAACGTTTTGTCATACATGGAACTAAGAAGAAACCAGCTGTAACTAAACACCTTCTCAACAAATGTCTGGATTGTTGTAACAGATCAGTGTGTCAATGAAGCTTAGCCACAGTGGAAGTTAGCACCTTCCAACCATTTTGCTGTTCACTGAGTGACTGGGACATTAGATCCAAAAGTTTGACATAGGACAAGAGAAGTGAAGAAAGTCATGTAAGAAATCTGACAACTCTCCCAGATCCAAGATATCTATATTGGTAAAGCATGGGGAAGAAAAATATTTTGGAAAGGGGACATAAGTAGTATAAAAGTATATGGCATAACCTGATATAAATATATGGCAGGGATGAAGAAAAACAATAACTTCTACCTTGAAGGGTTGAAAAAGAAATAGTGTTCAGTTGACAGGTAAGACAAAAAAATGAAGCACACATTCAGAGTAAAGATTGAAAATATTAGAAAATTGTAGATAATGTTCTCTGATTTTAAGACAGCACAGTTTTAAGAGTTTGGGAATGTAGAAGAAGCGGAATATTGAGTCTAAGCACGAGATATTGAGTATCATGAAAATATTGGTTCAGGTAAGGACAAACAACATTCTTGCTTGTTTTAGATTCCTTGAAGTAATCAAATCAACCTAAGATATCAGGCATAACGATAATTGTCCTAATACTCTCCTAGCATTTAGAGTTCATACTATTTAAAATATGTAGGCTCAGTGGGGATCTTTTCATCTTTTTATTTCATAATGTTTACTGGAAATTTGTGGAAAATACTTCAAACTCAACTAGTAAGGGAATTTTTCTGAATAGCAAAAATGTTCAGAAAATGTTAGAGAATAGTCCAATTATATACTGTTAATAAGTACCAGTCAAGATTCTACTTGTTATTTTTTTCCATTGTCATTTTTTCTCCTGAATTTGCGTACGGTCACCAGAGTTCATCTAGAGTCACATGTAATATTCCACCATAAGCATCTTCTCATCTTGGGTGTTCTCCTTGACACTCTGGCTCTTTATTTACATTTTGTTTTTATTTTTTGAAAAATAACCTCTCTAATTTCAGGTGAGATAATTTCAAAGCAAGATCAACACAATCTAGGGGAGATCTAGCCCTAATTTCCTGTATATGTAAACCATTTATTAACACAACTTTTGATGTATTTTAATCCTTTTCTTGCCTCAATGTTTCTACTTGGTCCCTTGGCTTCCTGTATTGTTTCTTAAATTATCTACTTGCAACACATTCCTTGTCCCATAGAAGGCTTGATTTAACAAAGTGCAAATTTTCAAGGAAATTGAAAAATAAAAGTTTATGGAAAAATGAAATAAGATGAAAAATTGTCCATTAAATATAAGTATATATTAATCATATTAAATGTAACTATATTTTTAAAATATATAATTAACTTATAAACAATTGGATGTTTACCTCAAAAATGTTACTCAATTGGAAATTGGAAAAATTAATTACTTATCAAAAAAATAAAATCATTCTAGAAAATATTTAAGGGCTAAAGAATCTTCTGAAAATACAGATGTGTTAAAGAAAAGGTACGTATATGTAACGGCAGACATAATATATTAAATTATATAAATAAAATTATAAATTATGTAAGATTTAATTTTAAAATTTATGTTATAAAAACATTCTATGTTTATTTGAAAAAATTTTAAACAAAATAAATAGATGGCCCATATACTTGTGGGACTTGACAGGAAGGGTACAAATATCCTGAGATAAAAAATGTCAACTGGATATGATAAATCTAACAATAGAATGTTCAAATAATCTCAAAAAGTCCCAAGAATAATAATAATAAAATCCAAATTAAAGTAAGAAGATCATGCTTTATATACATTAGACTAGCAATTGTTTAAATGAATTATACCACACTGATATGATATGAATGCTGCTATTATGCAATGGTAATAGAGATAAGAATTAGAAAGTTGGAATGTCTATTGAGATATGGAACAAATTTGCATTTCTACGCAGTTCTTCTGGAAATCTATCTTTAGAAATATAATTCCAGACCAGGTGCAGTGGCTCATGCCTATAATCCCAGCAATTTGGGAGGCTGAGGTGAGAGGATTGCCTGAGTCCACAGGTTCGAGACCAGCCCAAGCTACTTGGCAAGACTTCATCTCTACAATATGTCAAACAAAAAAGAAAACAAAACAAAAGCCGGGAGCGTTGGTGCATGCCTGTAGTGCCAGCTACTTTGATGGCTGAGACAGAAAGATTACCGGAGTCTCAGGTCCAGGCTGTGGTGGCCATGAGTATGCCACTGCATTCCCTGGGTGACAGAATGAGACTACAATGGAAAGAAAGAAAGAAAGAGAGAGAGAGAGAGAGAGAGAGAAAGAAAGAGAGAGAGAGAGAGAAAAGAAATATAATACCAGTGAATAAAGAATTATGGACAATAATATTCTTGCAACATTGTTAACAGAAGCAAACACACACAACAAACTTGCACATGCTGAAGTACCTATCTGCAGAGAATTTATTAAGTTAATTGTTGTTCTTTTAGCCCATAAGTCTTAGTCAATCATTTAAAATATTTCATTGATTTACTTGTCATCTCAGAGTTACATCAGAAGGTAATATTTATTAAGTTAAAAAAGAATCTGGAAAAAAAGTGTACTTTATTATTTCAGTTCTGGAAAGCATTTAGTTAAAAAAATACAACTCTCTACTGGCTATTTTCATGGGTTTAAGGGCATGTTAATGGTGCATAAGAGTTGAGAACTGGGGAGTCTTACGACTACATATATAAATATATGTATATATTCACATACATATATATTGTTCAAGCATCTACATATATCATAGTCACACTATTTTATGCAAAGTATGGGAATATGTATTAATTCATTTAAAATTATCTCACTCTAATCACAATTCCTCTATGCTATTAGAATTTCCAAGACTCAAGATCTTTGCGTATATTATTTCCTCCACCTGCAACTTTGTATTCTCAAATGACCACATGATACTCTCACAATTATCTATTTAATTGACATGCTCTATGTCCCCTTTTCTTCTTTTTTGGCATTTTAAAATTATGTAGGATACTATATATGTAAGTGATTTATATGCTTATTACGAGTTTATTCTTTACTGAGTTGCAAATTCTATAGAGACAAGTTTCTAATCAGTTCACCCCAGATCTTATCACAAAGCATTGTATACAGCACACACTTAGTGTCAAAAAATAACCTTACCAACTGAATTTTACAATTCAAAACACTTATTTATTTTTAGTCAGGTAAAATTTGTATATTACAAAAGCCGCTCTTTTTGCCAGATATATGAACTTTGAGAAAACATACAAATTTTTCAGGCTACACCACAATCATGCTATAGAACATTTCTTTCTTTTCTTTTCTTTCTTTTTTTTTTTTTTTGAGTTGGAGTCTCACTCGGTCGCCCAGACTGGAGTGCCGTGGCCTGCTGGGCTCCGGCGATCCTTCCGCCTCAGCCTTCCGAGTAGCCGGAATTACAGGCATGCGCTACCACGCCCCGGCTGATTTTTTGATTTATTGTAGAGATGAGGTCTCGCCAAGTTGCCCAGGCGGGTCTCGAACCCTCGGGCTCAGGCAATCCACTCACCTCATCCTCCCAAAGCGTGGGATTACAGGCTGAGCCACCGAGCCCGGCTGATAGAGAACATTTCTTTCTCAGTTTTTTTGTGAATTATTTTCTCTTATCCCCAGCTCTATCCCTAGCAAACAATGATTTTTTTCTGTCCCTATAATGTTGTCATTTGCAAAATATCACATAAATGGAATAGCTCAGCTATTATTCCATGTCATATATTTTTTAAGTGGTAAATCATATGACATTGCATGCATAGATCACAATTAGTTCATCTATTAACATGTTTATGGACATTTCAAACTTTTCCAATTTATGGTTATTATGAATAAAACTACTATCCACATTCACGTATAAGATTTTGTGTCTGTGTATGCTTTCATTTCTCTTGGATAATGCATACATGTGTCATCTGTTAAATATATGCATAACTATATTAGAAATTGAAAAGAGCTTTATAAAGTGGTTGTAGTATTTTAACTCCCATCAGTATTGCATAGGAGTTGTAGTTACTCCATCACTCACCTTCATTTGGTACTACCATTTTTAATGCTAGTCATTCTAGTAGATGTTTCCTGGTATATTGATATGGTTGTATTTGCATTTCTCCAATGGCTAAATTTTTCAGCTTTTTATTACATCTCTGTTCTCTATATATCTCCATCCGTTAAAAATTTTTATGTAAATTTTATTAGATTGTTTACTTGTTATTGAGTTAGGAAAGTTTTTTATATTTTCTGGATAACAATACTTTAACAGATAGATGTTTGGAAATATTTTTTGCCTAGTCTGGTTTTATGTCACTTTATCTCTAAATGTAGAAGTTTTAAATGTTGCTGATGGCCAATTTATCCATTTATTTACTTTATGACTTATATATTGTAGCCAATCTAAAATGTTATCCTTAATCTGAAAAAAGATAACAAAATTGTACAGCAAACATAGTTATGGTAAAAGACATATTATGGTGAGAGACATAATATCCCCTTCCAATATTGGAAACAAGACAGTAGTATCTATACTCATCATTCCCATTCAACATGATAGTAGATGTATTAGCCAGTGCAATAATCTAAGTAATAGAAATAAAATGTTTACAGGAAGAAAAGGATGGAATACATTGTCTTTGTGTGCAAAATAACATGATTGTCTACACATAACATTTTAAATAATCTATTTCTAGTAAGTTACCTTAGCAATATTTCAGGGTAAAAAATAAATAAAAGAATATTAATTGACTTTCTATAGACTATCACTAAAAATTGGAAATTGAAATTTTTTACAAATGGTGCTATTTAAAATAGCACTAAAGTATAAATGCTTATATATAATTCTAGGAAAATATGAGCAATTTTTGTATGCTACAAGCTACAAAACATTGATGTGCTATGGAAAACAAGACAAATAAATTGAGAGATACATACTGTTCATAGGTTGAAAAGCTCATTATTGGCTAGATTTCAATCCTCAAAGAGATCCCAACTAAACTTTCAAAAGAAATGTTTGTAGAAGTTTGCAAACTGATTCTAAAATGTTAAGAAAAAATTCAAAGAACTTAGGATGACTAAAACTATTCTGAAAAAGAAAAAGAAAAGTTGGAGTTTTTATGCTGTGTGATTTCAAGCTGTACTTTAAAACTACAATAATCAAGGTAGTGATTGGAGAAAGAATAGTGATATATGTCAAGGAAATAAAATGGAGAACATAGGCTCACATGTAATTGATAAGGGGATTTTGGAAAAAGGTGCCAAGGCAATTAAATGAAGAAAGAACACTAATTTCAACTACTGGGCAATCATATATAAAGATGTAAACTTCAACCTATACATCACAGCATTCACAAGATCTACTTAGATTTAATAACAGATTTAAATGTAAAACGTAAAACTATGTTTCTTGAAAAAAACGTAAGAGAACACTTTAATGACTTTATGTTGGCTTGTCCCAATTGCCTAAAATTATTTTAATACCAAACAGAGCCTTCAGTGCCACTTTCAGTGCTACGGGACAGGTTTGTCTTCTCTTTGCCTTGTGTTTGTCACCAAGTCTTTCAAAGCACAAGGCCCTACTTAAAAAGAATTGCCTGTCATTATAGAAGAGATGCATTTCACATGACTATAGATGTTGAAGTCAATGTTCAGAAGCACATTCACACATACTTAAAATTATCTGTAAATGATCCCTTCAATCATCTAAAAACCCACTATCAAACATACTGTATCACAATAAGTTCAACACAGTTTAATTTTTCATGTAGGAACAGATGCCTCTCAACTCACACTTACTTAGGAGACACTGAAAGAGTGCATCTAGTGAAATATTTAAATTTTTATTTTGTTTCTTCAAATATTGCTGTTTCTATCCTTTTGCCAGCCAGTAGCAATTAAATTTGCATATACTACCTACACAAATGGTGTTACTTCACCAGTCTCTATTGCATCCACTTACTTTGAGTTAACGTGCTCTTAATCCTACAGGGTAATTATATCATTTGCAAGATTCAAATTGTTTGTTCTGTGTTTTTATATATGCCCTATCTCTCAAAGTATACCCTTTGAAGTGAATTTGTAGAAAATAAGCTTTCCATATATTCTGGGAAGATACGTGAGTTCTGAGGAAGAATAATCGTAGAATATATATTCATTGACTATTTCCTTTTAAAATTTACAAATCAAATTGCTGTACTAAAAAGCCTATTAAGTTCTCTAAAACAAATATAATTTCTTGTAGTCAATTTTTTCAAAATGACTTCTGAAAATATAAAGTAAAGCAAAATATAATATTAAAACTACTGAATTTCAAGTTTAAGTAGAAAGTTAGAGTATCCCGCACCTTTGGGAGGCTGAGGTGAGTGGATAGCCTGAGCCCGCGGGTTCGAGACCCACCTGGGAAGGTGAGACCTCATCTCTACAATAAATCAAAAAATCAGCCGGGCGTGGTAGCGCATGCCTGTAATTCCGGCTACTTGGAAGGCTGAGGTGGAAGGATCGCCGGAGCCTAGCAGGTCAAAGCTGCGGTGGCCGCGAGCGGTCACTGCACTCCAGTCTGGGCGACAGAGTGAGACTGCAATTCAAAAAAAAAAAAGAAAGTTACAGTAATCAAAACAGTATGACATTGGCATAAAGATAGTTATATAGGTCAATGAAACCAAATAGAGTCCATTTATAGATACATATATAAATTGAATATTCTACAGGGATACCAAGGTAAGTTAGTGGAGAAAGCAGTGTTTTCCCAAAGTCATTCTGTATAAAATTTTAAAATAATCCTCAACCTTTGCCATGCAATGTGCTAAAACTTAACTTGAAATAGTTTAAGAATATAGCTTTATTAAAAAGTAAAGAATATAACTATAAAATATAAAAATAAGAGACAGATGGGCTGGAACTTAAGGTAGAAGGGTTTGCTAGAAAAAGTCACAGGGAACATTTTTTAGGAAATGTTGAATATGTTGATTGTGGTAGTGTTTTCCTTAAGATAAATATTTGTCAAGACTTGTTCAACATTTGTGCCCATGCATGTGTATATGTATGTGTGTATCTGTGTATAATCAACAAAGTATATCTAAAAAGAAATAGAAGTATATTTAACTGAAAATCATTTTTCACCAAATTCCTACTAGTATCTGGTAGAATCATGTGTTAGTAAAATATACACGGAGAAAAAATACAAACAAAAATGACCTTGTTATGGTTTTTTGTGCAGTCAAAAGTAGAGTCTTATGCAGCCATAAGTAAGTCCTCAGGCATCAGCATCCTGATTGTATACTTCAACCTTCTGTAATATGTAAGACTCAACATCTTCCACATAGTTTACTGCATTGTAACTTTAATAAATATATATATGATATTTTGTACATCTGAATCTATATGTACATAGTTTCTTTTCTCATTGTCTTAGCAACTTCCCCAAATGTCTAAGGAATTTAGAAAAGTATACAATTTACCAAGCCTTTTCATATTACTATTAAATAGCAAATATCTATGCGGTATTTACATAAACTGAATTGTAATTTTTCTGATTAGTTAGTTCAAGGAAAAATCTTTTGCCAAATCTATAGCATAGTTCCTAATTCTTCTCTGGTTCTCAGTACAGCACTCTGTCAGCCCTGCTCTGACCTAACAGCTTAGTAAGATCTCACCAGAGTCAAACCACGTTCCTGTTCAGCTTTTCAATCATGCCCTCACGAACCCTGGCCGATATGACCCAATTTCTTCCTTACAGCATTATAGAATTTTGAGCCATGATTTTTCTACTTCAACTCATATTGAGTGTCAGATAAAGTTTTCAAGGGATCACCACAAACAATTTTATTTAGCTCATGAAAGTTCAAGAGTCATGAGGTGATTTTTCACTCTACTGAATTTGTTCTTAGCCAGCCTTAAAGGGTTAGCTACCAAAAGAATAGAATTTTCTTGTTAAAAATTATGTTTCTTGCTGAAGTTTAAGAAAAAAATCTAAAACTAAAGGCATATTTGTAAGTCTGAAAGACTGCTTTTTAGAAATGATTTATTCTTTTCTACACTTGCATGCCATAGTTGTCTATTATTAAGTCCAGTAGTATATTTCTATTAGTAATATAATACTCAAGTCATGCAAAGTAATTTCAAAAATAAATTATAACACATTCTGTTAAAAGAAACAGAAAAAAAATAATATTTGCTATATGTTTCCATGGAAACTAATGTGCTTGCACAAAAATGCATGCCCATCATTTGTCAATAAAATGTCTCTGGTTTATATTGTGTTAGCTCAACCTCAGAGAAAGCTGGAGAATTTTAAAACTCAGTAAATGCCTCAAAATCAGAATTAAAACAGAAAGAAGAAATTAGAAGTTTTAGAGTGGCTTAGATTATTCACAACTCCTCTGCATTCAACATGATTCTTCACTCTGAAATTTAAAAACTCTTGTTAAGATCTGGGCATGACATTATGAATATATTTTATTCAAATTAAAATATTAAAAAGCACATATTCAAGAGAAATGTGGTTATTTTGGTCACTATACTGTGAAGTGATCATTTTGAAAAAGAATTACACCTTTCATAAAAATAAAAATCTATATTATTAGAGTGTACTCTTAAAACTAAAGTGAATAACTCATATAAGATAGTATATGTGAGTAAATTTAGGATGTTGAGCTTATTATTCTTAAATTTCAACGGTAATCTGAGTGATATTTTCTAATTGACTAAAGAGACTTTGTGCTATATGATTTTATTTTTATTATTACTTTATTTATTTCATCTCTTTGGGGGTATAAATAGTTTTTAGTTACATGGATGCATTGTACAGTTGTTAAAAAGTCTAGGTTTTAAGCGTGCCCCCACCCCCTACCTGTGCACATTAGATTCTATATGTGATTTTTCATCCTGTACCCCTTTTCACCCTCCCCTTTTTGAGTCTCCAATGTCAGTTATATCATTCTATATGCTTTTTGCAGATCCTTAGTTTTACTTTCATCTCTGATTTTCAGAGTAAATTTATAAGCATAAATAATTTTTATCGAACTTCAGGAACAAATTATTTTCTCTTCCCACAAAGTTTTAATCTAATTGAATTTCTGAAACTTACATAGAAACAAAGGGGCATATTTGAATTAAAAAACTAAATATTTTATTTACATGATTAGTTTTTAAACTTTCAGATACAGTATCTTTCAATAATATTATTAATTGCAGAGTTTGTCAATAAGAAAACTTCATCATGAAGGAAAATGCCAATGTAGAAATCCAGAAAGTCTCATGAAATACTGTTCTCTTTCTTCTCATTTTATCTTAGTTAAAATATAATTTAACTTAACTACACCATGCAAAATACAAACTCTAAAATATTTAAAATATTCTACAAATATATATTTTATATATTCTTTTAACTATATCCTATGAAAGATTATATATTTATAAAAATTCATGGAAAAGAAAAAATACGTTATACTCCTGCTTTAAAAATATAGAAGCATATTTTCTGGATCAATTGATATCAATTGAAATCCAAATTTTACATTTTGAAACCATGGAAAGCATATGGATTCATAAAGAAATGCTTTTTTGCATCTAATTTAAATCAACAACTTGTTAGGTTATTTTCCATAAGACTGCAATTTCTTATTTGAGTGGAATTTATGTATTACTTTGACAGAAAAAAATATATGCATAGTGTTCAGGCTTGCACTTTATTTTATTTTCAGCTTAATACAAAAAATGAATATCTCCATATGTAAATGAAATATTCAAATAACATTTATTTGTGCTTTTAAAGTCCAGTAGTGATTACCTGCATACTCATTTAACTGAACTGAAAATTAAATAGCAAAAGTTTCACTTTTTAAGGTGCAAATTTTATAACAGTGAAGGTATCACAGAACACAAAGTATATATAGTAGTTTAGGTTTTATCTATACTAATTTTGACATTCATAGGGTGTATAGCAATTTGTATATTTGCAAATTGTTTTGAAAAACTCATAAATATGTTTATGTGTGGTTGTGTGTGTGCGTGTGTGTGTGTGTGTGTATGTATGTGTGTGTATTCAGAGAGAGAGAGAGAGAAAGGGAGAGACAGAAACAGAGACAGGGACAGACAGAGCCAGATAGACAGTAAATGTATACACAGTTTTAGAAAGAAGAAAACTGCATTAAAGTTGTAACACTCAATATATCCCAATAGCAAAAGATGAATATGTTACTTTTGACTTCTACAATTACACATTACTACTGTAATTCAATTCAACTTCTAAAAGTAATACATAGAAGACATTGCTTAAATGCATATGAATTTTTTTTGGCACCCCTGGTACATATATATTAACATGTACACATATGCAGTGACATCAGAAGAAACTTAAAAATTTTTTAAATGTTGTTTTGGAGCTTATGCCATTATCCCTTAGTGTATCTGGCACCATTTATAATCTGAGGCCATTTATAATACAACTAATGATAGAGTATAATAGCATGTAAGACATAGGGTAGAATTCAATAATCTTTGTCCTGTGAAATGTGAAAATCTCTTTTTTAAAAATTTAATTGCTTGCTACACCAGAATATTGGCTTCTCTCTTCTATTTACCCTGAAAACTCACAGCCTTTGTTAAAACCGGCCATGAAATCATAGTAATGAAAAGATTTTAATTGGTGTCACTACCCCATTAATTTCCTTATAGTCTATATTCATTTTCTAACACATGTCAGACTGTTGGATTGTAACCAGATAAATTAATGGGTAGATGATAAGCATCTTTGTAGCTGCATCATTCAAAATTTTGCCCATAACATTAATCTCCATGATTTTCACAGGGATGGATTATTCCGTTTGGACTGCTATTTTAGTAAATAGAAAGTGTTCTAATTATTACCACTTGACTTTTCCTGCCAAACTGGATATGCTGCCAGGTTATAAGTGTATCAATTTAAATTTTGCAAACAGGAAAATATAAAATGTACAAAATATTATGTAAAGACTGTAACAATTACAATTAAATCAGTCCAGCATGGTGGGTCATACCCATAATCTTAGTATTTTGGAAGGCTGAGACAGGAGGATTGCTTGAGCCCAGGAGTTTGAGACTAACTTAGGTAATATAGCAAGACCTCATCTCTACAAAAACTTTTTAAAAAAATTAGTCAGGTGTGGTGGTCCATGACTGTAATCCCAGGTACTCAGGATCTGGGAGGATTACCTGAGCCCAGGAGGTTGAGGCTACAGAGTCATGATCATGCCACTGCACTCTACCCTGGATGACAGTGTGAGACCCCAACTTTAAAAAAAAAAAACAGTGTATCTGTAAATGACAGCAATAATAAGGTTTTAAAAACTTAAGAGTATTTAAGCATAATTTAAAATTTTATTTATTTCTTCTTTTGTCATAAAATTCAAGAAGTAGACAATCCATCAAAAGGTTGTTTCATATTCAACGGGGACCCAAGATGTTTATTTCCTATCACCCCTGCACTTGACTTCCTACCTTCTTCCACATGCTCCAGGCTGTAGGGTGTCTGGACACACCACTGCATTGGCACCACTCACCTTGGACTTTTCTGCTTAGTCTCACACACTGACAAATAGACATCTTACTAAATCATTTAGTGTTCCAACAACCTCCGAGTCACTTTATGATTGTTTTTGATAATGGTATTTGATACCTACTATGCTTTAATAAAACATTTTATGTTCAAACAAGATAAAATGAGTTTTTATTTTTTGTTTTGTTTTTGAAAATTCTATCAATACACTGAATTGCCTAATAAAAACATGACAATTTTGGCAATAAAAACATGAGAGTGAAAATCCATTATGTCTATAAACTTAAACATCTAAAAATCAAAAAGTAAATGAAATAATCATTGAATTTTCAAGTATGTTTCAAAAAATATCAAGGAATATAAAATGACTCAAGCTGCATGTAGTGGCTGAAGTCTGTAACCCCAGCACTTTGGTAGGCAAGAGGATTGCCTGAGTCCAGGAGTGCAAGACCAGCCTGAGCAACATGGCGAGACCTCATCTCTACAATAAATCAAAAAATTAGCCAGACGTGGTGGCATATGTCTGTGGTTCCAGCTACTTGGAAGGTTGAGGTGGAAGGTTCATCTGAACCCAGCAGGTCGAGGCTGCAGTAGTCGTGAGTGTGCCACTGCACACTCCAGCCTGGGTGACACAGTGAGACTTCAATTTAAAAACAAGAGAGAAAAAATAAAATAAAATGACTCAATATTAGAAAACTCTAGTTTATTTTTATTATGGTAAAATGAAAAATATATGTATGTTTATAATTTTTAGAAATGTTAGAAAGAAGTTTGATCAAATATACATTGATTTTCTGTCAATAAAGCCAATCCATTTTAAAAAAAGAAAAGAAATAATAATATCAGAAGCTTGACCAAAAAAATCAGTGACTCTTTAATTTTTATTAGCCAAAATCTCATTTAAAAGAGTAAGTCAGAAGAAAAAAAATCCCTTCAAATTGAACTTACATTATTTTAATGAACAACTAGTAGCTAATAAACTAAGATTCTCCCAAAACCACAAAGACATGGACAATAAATGACATGATTCTGATTCTGAACAACTACTGAATCAACACAGAAATCAAAACAAATTAAAGATTACTAGAAACAAATGAAAACAAAGAAACATTCTACCAAAACCTCTGTGTTGCCATAAAAGTAGTTCTAAGAGAGGAATGTATATCTCTATGGACAAACATCAAGAAAATGAAAAGATCACACAAGTTAACAGCCTAAAAAATGACTTGAGAGAACTGGAAAAGCAAGACCATCAAAACTCTATCTTTAGCAGAAGAATTCAGATCACTAAAGTAAAAGCCCTAGTAATGGACACAGAAGACAAAAATATAGAAAAAAATCCAAAAAACAAACAGCTGGTTTTTTGAAAGAATAAACAAGATTAATGTATGTCTAACCAGAAAGACCAAGAAAAAGAGCGAAAAAGTCCAAATAAACACAAGCAGAAATGCAAAAGATCAAATCACAACTGACCCTGAAGTAATACAAAAGATTATTCAAGATTACTATGAACACAGTACAGAAACAAGCTTGATAACCTAAATGAAACAGAGGAATTTCTGACATCACACAACCTCCCAAGATTGAAACACGGAGACGTTAAGACACTAAATTGACCAATAACAACCCAGGAAAGTGACTCCATCATAAGAAAACTATCTATTAAAAAAAGTACCGGACCGGATGACTGGCCATTGGAATTCTACAAAACTTACAAAGAGGAGCTAATACCAATGCATTGAAAGTATTCCAGGCAATTGAGAAGGATGAAATTTTCCTGAAATCATTTTATGAAGCTAACTTCATTTTGATGTCCAAACCAGGCAAAAATCCAACAAAAAAACCAGAACAATAGGCCAATATCCCTAATGAACATAAATACAAAAATTCTCAACAAGATTCTAGCAAATTGGATCCAATAACACAACACAAAAATCATCCACGATGACCATATAGGCTTCATTCCCAGGATACAGGGTTGATTCAACATCGGCAAGACCATAAATATAATTAAATACTTCAACAGATGTAAAAACAAGAACCACATGATTATATCATTAGATGCAGAAAAGCTTTTGA
>NW_007247658.1:894787-902537 GCF_000164805.1 Carlito syrichta
TCCAGAGCACTAAAGTAAAAGCTCAAGTAATGGGCACAGAAAACAAACTATAGAAAAAAATCCAAAAAGAAAAAAAGCTGTTTCTCTGAAAGAATAAGCAAGATTAATGTATGTCTAAACAGAAAGAAAAAGAGAAAAAGTCAAGAAAAAGAGGAAAAGTTCAAATAAACACAAGCAGAAATGAAAAAGATCAAATCACAACTGATCCTGAAATAATACAAAAGATTATTCGAGATTACTATGCACACTGTACAGAAACAAACTTGATAACCTAAATGAAATAGAGGATTTTCTGACATCACACAACCTCCCAAGGTTGAAACAAGGAGATGTTGAGACACTAAATAGACCAATAAAAACCCAGGAAAGTGACTCCATCATAAGAAAACTCTCTAAAAAATGTCCTGGACCAGATGGCTTTCCATTGGAATTCTACAAAACTTACAAAGAGGAGCTGATACCAATCCATTGAAAGTACTCCACGCAATTAAGAAAGATGATTTTTCCTGAAATTATTTTATGAAGCTAACACCACATTCATATCCAAACTGGAGGGAAAACATCCAACAAAAAAGGAGAACAGGCCAATATCCCTAATGAGCATAGATGCAAAAATTCTCAACAAGATTCTAGCAAATCAGATCCAACAACACAACTGAAAACTCATCCACAATGACCATGTAGGCTTCATTCCTAGGATGCAGGGTTGACTCAACATCCGTAAGACCATAAATATAATTAAATACATCAACAGGTGTAAAAACAAGAACCACATGATTATATCATTAGATGCAGAAAAGCTTTTGATAAAATCTTGCATCACTTCTTGATAAAAACCCTCAAACACCTAGGCATAGAAGGAACATACCTCCAAATAATAAGTGTCATCTATGATAAACCCACAGCCAACATATTGCTAAATGGACAGAAACTGAAAACATTTCCCCTGAAAATTGGAAAAAGACAAGGCTGCCCACTCTCACCTCTCTTGTTCAACCTTGTGTTAGAAGTTCTAGCTAGAGCAATTAGACAAGAAAAGAAAACTGGGGTATCCAAAGAAGAAAAGAGGTGGTGATACGATTCTATACCTCAAAACCCAAGAAAACCTGTCAAAAACCTGCTTTCACTGATAAAGGACTTTGACAAAGTCATGGGGTACAAAATATATGTACAAAAGAAAGTTGCATTCTTATACACCAACAACAAGCAGGCAGAGAACCAAATAAAAAGCACAATCCCATTCACAATAGCTACAAAAAAAAAAAAAAAAATGAAATACCTTGGCATCTTCCTAACCAGAAAAGTGAAAGACCTTTACAATGAAAACTACAAAACACTGCTCAAATAATTCAAAAATGACACAAACAAATGGAAAAATATTCCATGTTCTTGGATTCAGAATCAACATTGCTAAGTTATCCATCCTACCAAAGGTAATCTACAGATTCAACGCAATACCCATTAAATTACCAACATCATTCTTCTCAGACCTTGAAATTATAATATAGAAATTCATATGGAAGTATAAATGACAACAAATAGCCAAAACAATTCTCAGCAAAAGAAACAAAGCAGGAGGTAGCACATTTCCAGAATTTTAACTTCAGTATAAGGCTACAATAATCAAAAATGTCTGGTATTGGTACAAGAACAGGCATGTGGGCCATTAAAACAGGCTAGAGATCCTGGAAGCAAAACCTCAATTTCTCAACTAACTCATCTTCAACAAAACCTCCACCACTGAGGAGAAGAGAACCTCTGCAACCTGGTGCTTGGAAAACTGACTGACTGTATGCTGAAGATTGAAATGGGATCTCTACCTATCACTGTACACAAAAATTAATTTGAAATGGATCAAATATGTATATATAAAATCTCAAACTATAAGAACCTCGGAAAATGCAAGGAGACAACCTTATGGAAATTGGAACTGGCAACAAATTCCTGATCAAAATCTCACATGCCCATGCATAAGAATTAAGATAGACAAGTGAGACCTGATCAAACTGAAAAGCTTCTTCAAGGGAAAAGGAACCATCAAGAGAGTGGTAAGACATCCCACAGAATGCGGAAAAAAAATTTACCAACTCAGTATCTGACATAAGCCTAACATGCAGGTTCTACAAAGAACTCAAATGTGCTGAAAGGATAAAAACAAAACGCCCCATTAAAAAGTGTGCAAAAGACATGAATAAATATTTCTCAAATGAAGATATGTGGTCAGCCAACAGTCAAATGAAAAAGTGCTTAGCCTCACTAATCATCAGAGAAATGCAAATCAAAACCACATTGCCATACCATCTAATCCCAGTAAGAATGGCTATCATTGATAAAACAAACAGACTCTGGTGAGGATGCAGAGAAAAAGAAATGCTTCTACACTGCTGGCAGGAATGCAAACTAGTGCAATCTCTTTGAAAAACGGTGTAGTGATTACTAAAAGAACTAGAAATTGGCCTTCCATATGGCCCAGCAATCCCCCTACTGGGAATATACCCAGAGGAACTCAAAACAATCTACAAAAAAGATACCTGTCCAAGAATGTTTATCACAGCACAACTCACAATAGCAAACACATGGAACCAATCATGCTGCCCTTCGGGTAAAAAAAAAATGTGGCACATATACACAAAGGAATATTATACAGTCATAAAGAAGGACAAACATATAGGCTTTGTGGCAACTTGGATGGGCTTAGAATCTATCATACTCAGTGATCTATAACAGAAACAAAGAACTGAGTATCACATGTTCTCACTCATAAGTGGACCCTGAATATTTACCATAATATTATATATAAGAAAGAATCCCCAGTAGTGGAATACTACTGGGGATGGGGTTAGGGTCACAACATCATAAGGGTACCTAACTCTAAACAGGCAAAATGGGGACCAAAGGGAGGTCGAAATTTTATCTGTATCATGACCACTTGTATACCTAATTCTGAATTGTACCCCACATCTTTAAAATAAAATACAATACAATTAAATAAGAAGCATAAATATTATAAGGGTGAAATTATTTCAGGTGAAATGACTTCAGATAAAAACAAAATATAAAACTAAAAAATACATAAACAAAAATCAATAGTTTTATAACATTGAAATAATAATCAATTAGAAACTGTAACAACAGCAATATAATCAAAATCACATAAGAACACAAACATAGATGTGAAGAAAATTAAAAGCACAAGTTATACAGATGTAAGAATCATAAAACTTTAGTTTGAAAATTAATATTCAATGAAATATAAAAAAATCTTTAGTGATATCTAAACTAAATTTTGTCAAAGAGATAGTTAATTGTGGAAAAATAAAAACACAATATCAAGGGAAAATTTCAGTCAATATAGAGTAATGAAGTTAGAAATATAATATGAGGTGTTAAAATGTAAAATTATAGCCATTATCAGATTTTTGAGAATTATGAATAGCACAAGCTCAAAGTATGGTTCCAAGAATATATTGTAACTTCTTATTAAAGATAAGATAGCAGGTTAACACAGGAGAAAAGACTTATAATTAACAATAATTGGTGTTGGAGCAAGGGCTAATCATTTTTTACCAAAATTAATTTTAGACAGAAACTATAAACATAAAACACAATTAGGAGAAAATCAAACACAATTAAGAACAAATAAAAATTAATTATTTTACAATGAAGGCTGAGAATGTATTTCTAAGCCTGGAAAATATATTGAATAAAAACATAGAATTTAAAGAAATATTTTTAAAATTATGTATGGTAAATAAAAATTAAACATTAAAGAAAATATTTATAAGCAAAGATTAAGTCCATAATAATTCTTGGTTTTCAGTCTGGCATTAAATGAGACTTAAATCTTTTACGCCATCTAACAAGTGAAAAGATAAACAAACTAAAATATCTACCACCCGTTCTTAGATCTATCAGAGAAGTTAGATCATAGGGATATCTTCATGCTTTTGTGAGTTTTACCTACAGAAGCATGACTAAGTTCTCACAGTAAATATCAGGAACAAAAAATACCCTGATGCTAGTGACAGGAGAGGGGAAAAATAACTCTTTTAAAATATGCCAGAGAATTATGTTCTTCCAAACAAGGTCTACCCTCAAGAAAAAATTTCTTTACTGGAGCCTAAACATAAAGAATTTTTTAAAGCCTAGAAAATCTAACTGTTAAAAAAAAATTACCCAATGTTATGTTCTTATTCATAAATAGTTCCTGAATACCAGTCATATTAACACAAGGGAGGGAGTGGTAGTTGCTGAGCTCTGCCAGGAGAGGAAGGAAGGGAGGGGAGGCATGAAACAATACAAAGAGTTCCTGGCCCTAAACCAGGGGAAGTAAGGGCCACCTGCATGAAGCCTACTTGTATAGTTAATCTTTATTTGTACTTCACATCCCTATAATAACATTATATCCCTATAATAACATAATATATAAATAAATACTTTTTTTAATTTAAAAAAGAAAATTATGTATTTCAATTAGATGCTTATATCCATTGGGAAATACAAAATAATTTTGTAAATTTAAGTTAATTTTTTTATTTCAAAAAAAAAATTTCCAACTTCAACTCTATCTAACCATTCTGTTCCAACTAAGAGAAAAATGGGACTGAGATTTACTTGTGAAGTTCAGAGGCACATAGTCACTGAAAGACAGAGATGTAATTGTCAAAATGTAGAACACTTTTTTACCCCTTAAACTTTAACCAATTACTAAAAGCCTATGTGCATCAATTTTTTTATCCAGTCCATCATTTCTATGTACCAGGAAAAACTCATCCAGCAAACTGAAAGGCAAAAAAGACAGTATGCATTTGTATTTGAAAATACAAAGTGGGGCGGGGGCAAGATGGCGACCTGGCAACCCGGTGTCTGAAGCCCTCTGCAAGGGAGATCTGCAGTGGGTCTCTGACTCTCGCCCCTGGGAGGCTGGGGACCCCAGCATCGCAGCCTACTCCTCAAACAGAGCTCGGCCATCGCTATCACTGGAACATCGCAAGGACTGGACATTTTTACTGCCTCGTCCTCTCCCGCTGCTGCCGCAGCCCCTCCCCCCACCAGCGCTCCCGCCGCCGCCGCCGCCGCCGCCGTCGCCGCCGCCGCGCCCGCCGCGGCCTCTGGCACGGGTAGCTCATCACAACCCGGCCGGAGGAGATCCACATCAAACCGCTTCAGGGAAGATCTGCTGGGATCGCTGCCACCGCTCCTGCGACGGAGACTGTCCTGCCCACCCGGCGCGGGGCTCCTGTTGCCTGCTCGGAGGCAGGCAGCCATCTTGTTCCTGTCCGGCCCCACCCCCTCTGGGGCGAGCAGATGAGATAGCACCACCTGCTGGCGATTCAAGGTAACAACACCGAAACGGGAGAGACAAGCTTCATAAAGACATAGACTAAACTTCTGAACCGAGGTTATTCTGAACTGTCCTTCACAGCAGATCAGGGGAACTGACCCTAACTGCAAACTAATTTACCAGCTTGAAAAAAAAAAAAAAACGAGAAATCAGACCTGAAAGGACATTGGACTTAAACGAAATGTCTCAGAGTGTGCTTCATTGATTCTATTAGTTTAATGACTTAATTCTATTCCTACTGTATTGTTCCCTTTTTTCTCTTTTCCCTTTCCTTTTCTTCTCTTTTATTCTGTCTGTGAACCAGGTCTTTGTATAGAGGAACAGCACACTAATAAGATGGTTGGATAGCTGGTATGCTAGCATCACTATATGTTTTATTTTTGTTTGTATGAGAGTTGGTTCGACTGTAGCGGTGGTCTATTGTTTTTATCTGTTTCAGTATAGGCCTCTCTCTCTATTTGTTGGCACACTCGTTTGTTTCCCCCTTTACTCCTCTATCTCTCCACTCCCCTTTTCAACCCACTATCTGCTCCATTCTTTCCCCTCTGCTAACCACATTTTATTTCAGGGAGTAAACCTACAGCCCCACTGCCCTGGAAAGATTCCAGGGCAGTGGGAAGTGGGTTCCACATTATCCACACGCCTGTCAGCGAATACCAGGACCTGCAGACAGATTTTGAATCACAGCTCTCCCCTTAAGTACATCTCAAAACTGCAAAAAGGACCACCTCCAACCTACAGTGCAACTTCAGAATTGAACAAAGTAAGAGGACGTACATAAAGAATAGGAGATTGAACAAACAGAAGTAAAACCAATCCCTTTACCCCTGAATAACAGAATTAAAGAAGACGGTGACGTGGAGGGAAGGAAAAAGTAAGGAGGGGGGAAAAACCGCACAAATGAAGAAAAACCAAAAGAAGAATATAGGTCTTACACAGACCCCTGGGAGATCAGACAATGAGAAAACAGATTCTGGAACACAGACAATGAAGAGTCCCCAGAATGACTGGCTACATGCAACAAACCCAGACATCAAGACATTAATGGAGAGAATTAAAAAAATTGAGGAGAGACAAGAGGAAATAGGAAGGAGTTGTTGTCAGAAATGACAGCAGTAAAGAATACTGTGATGGAAATGAACAACAGACTAATAAGCATGGAAAGCAGAATCAGCCAAGCCAAAGAAAGAATCTCAGAGCTTGAAGACCAAAACACAGAACTAACCCAAACTGTCAAAAGCATAGAAAAGAAGCTCAAAAAGACAGAACAAAACCTGCAAGAGATGAATGATCACTTCAAGAGACCAAACCTAAGAATAATTGGGCTTCGTGGGGCAGAAAGAGAAACCGAAGCCACACTGGAACAAACATTTCATGAAATCATTCAAGAAAACTTCCCTCATCTCATTAAGGATGAAAAAATTCAAACACAAGAGATTCAGAGAACCCCTGCAAGACAACAAACGAGAAGACCAACTCCCAGACACATAATAATTCGCCTAAACAAAGTAACTATGAAAGGAAAAATCCTAAAGGCAGCAAGAGAAAAAGGCCAGACTACCTACCAGGGAAAATCAATTAGAATAGCAGCAGATTTATCAACAGAAACCCTTCAGGCCAGGAGAGCCTGGAGCCCTATCTTCAAAGTTCTAAAAGAGAAACAATTTCAACCAAGAATAACCTACCCAGCCAAACTAAGCTTCATAAATGAGGGAGAATTGAAATCTTTTCCAGACATCCAATCCCTACGAACCTACGCCGCTACCAGGCCACCTCTACAAGAAACACTTAAGAAAGTACTGAACACAGAAGAAAAAGAAAAAAGAACAACAGCATTCTTCACAAGAGTACAGGCAAAAGATTAAAAACACACATGAACCAACTCCAAAACGCAAAGAAAGACAACAAATAAACAGGAACAACTCTGTAAGAACCTTATGACAGGGATCAACTCTTGCATTTCAATTATTAGCCTAAATGTGAACGGACTAAATGCACCACTGAAAAGACATAGATTGGCAAAATGGATAAAATATCATCAGGCAACAATCTATTGCCTTCAAGAGACTCACCTCACTAGAAAGGACATCCACAGACTCAAAGTAAGAGGATGGGAAACAAACTTCCAGGCGAACGGAATACAAAAGAAAGCAGGAGTAGCCATCTTAATTTCAGACAAAATACCCTTCAAACTATTAAAAATCAAGAAAGATACAGAAGGCCACTACATAATGATAAAAGGCTCAATCCATCAACAAGAAATATCTATTCTAAATATATATGCACCCAACATAGGTGCGCCAACTTTCATAAAGCAGCTTCTTGGAAAACTAAAGAAAGATATTGGCTCTAACACTATCATAACTGGGGACTTCAATACCCCACTCACAACCCTAGACAGATCAT
>NW_007247659.1:0-1163 GCF_000164805.1 Carlito syrichta
GGGGGGTTGCTTTTATTTCTCTTCGCAAGACCTGTTTCTTCCTTATGAGGGTCTTCTGGTTTTGTTCACTTTTCCCTCTGCTTTTACAATCTGTCTATTCAGCAGTTTGCAGTCTTGGTCCCTAGATTTAAAAAGGGGGCATATAGAAGAGGAAAATAATGGAGGAAGGGGGGGTCAATAGGGAGTTAGAAAGAGAGAAGCGTGAGAGGGCAAACAGATATACATACCATCTATCAGGTGAGAACGAGACACAGGGCTGAGAAGAGGTGAAGAAAGACATGTAAGAAAGAGTACTGATAGCTACATAGTACTAAAGAGTACTGAAGCAACACAGAGACAGGGCAATAAAATCAAGAAACAGTGTAAGTCAGAAGGTAAACAACAAATGTGATCTAAGCCAACAGTTACAATGATAAAATCATAAGTCAAAATGAGCGAAAGAGAGAAGTGTGAGAGGGATAACAGATATACATACCAGCTATCAGGTGAAAAACAGTCACAGGATCGGGAAGAAGTGAAGAAAGACACGTAAGAAAGATTGACTAGTACTGATAGCTACACAGACACAGGTCAATAAAATCGAGAGACAGTGTAGGTCAGAAGGTCAACAACAGACATGATCTAAACTAACAGTTATAATGATAAAATCATAAGTCAAAATAAGCAAAAGGGAGAAGTGCAAGAGGGAAAACAGATATACATACCAACTATCAGGTGAGAGAGAGACACAGGGCTGGGAAGAAGTGAAAAAAGACAGGTAAGAAAGATTCCCTAAAGAATACTGATAGCTAAACAGAGATAGGCCAAAAAAATCAAGAAACAGTATAAGTCAGAAGGTAAACACCAAACGTAATCTAGACCAACAGTTTCAATGATAAAATCATAGGTCAAAATAAGCGATCAGACTAGAGTCACTTCTGTGATCTCCGATTCCAGCCTCTCCCTTTTGTTTTTCGTTGCAGCATAGGGGTGGGGCTTTGTCTCCTGTTTCACACTGTTGCCTTAGGAGCTGAGGTAAAGTTTGTTGCTAGGTGGGCGGGGCAATGGAAGTCTCTGCCTGGAGAATGGCAAGGCAGTTTAAGCAGATCTGTTTTTCTCCGCTTGTCTGGGTCCTCTGGCTTGGGGTCTCACGCTGTGTGCCTCAGCCAGGGTGGACCCGGAGT
>NW_007247659.1:1327-34948 GCF_000164805.1 Carlito syrichta
ATGACGAGAGTGGCACTGGGACCCTACAGAGTATTCAGCCAGTAATGGAACCGGTGTCTCTGAGGGGCGGGCGCTCGGAGCCTCCCTGTGCGACCTGCGGTGCCAGGTGCTGGGCCGGGGAGAGAGCTGGAGGGAGCAGGGACCCAAAACTTCCCCGCACGCTGCAGTACCTGGCCTTAGGACATGAGGTAAAGTTTGTTGATAGGTGGGCAGGGCAATGGAAGTCTCTGCCTGGATAATGGCAAGGCAGTTTAAGCAGGTCTGTTTTTCTCCGCTTGTCTGGGTCCTCTGATTTGGGGTCTCACGCTGAGTGCCTCAGCCAGGGTGGACCCGGAGTTCCAGAGCTCCAAAGTTCCAAAGGGCAGGCTCTAGACAGTGAGAGTGGCGCTGGGACCCTACAGAGGTCTTCAGCCAGAAATGGAACCAGCGTCTCTGAGGGGCGGGTGCCCAGAGCCTCCCTGTGTGACCGGTGGCTTGATGCCGGGTGCCCGGGCTGGAGACAATGCAGTCGGGGAGGGATCTGGAGGGGGCTGGGACCGGAGACTTCCACACACGAGTAGAACAGCAGCAGTGGGGGGAGGGGCGCAATATCTGGCCTTGCGTGGGACTGACCCCAGCGTGGTTGGTGGTGGGCTGGGGGATGGGGGTAGCGAAGTGATAGCCTTTTTGGGAACTCACGTTCAGAGAATCTCACCAGTTCACCTATGCCGTCGCCATCTTGCCCCATCTCCCTGTTCTGTTTTTAATGGCTGTTTTCATTATCATTGGTTCTTTGATTCCTATGATTGTCTCCTACACCTACATCATCTCCACTATCCTCAAGATCACCTCAGCCTCTGGCCGGAGGAAATTCTCCACCTGTGCCTCTCACTTCACCTATGTTGTAATAGGCTATGGCAGCTGCTTGTTCCTCTACGTGAAACCCAAGCAAACACTGGCTGCTGAGTACAACAGGGTAGCATCTCTGCTAGTTATAGTGGTGACCCCATTTCTGAACCCTTTTATCTTCACCCTCCGGAATGACAAATTTATACAGGCCTTTGGGGAAGGTATAAAACGCTGTTACCAAATCCTCAAAAATTAGCTTGAGGACAATGCTCTTGAGGACAATGCTCTTCACGGACTTGAGTCATCTGAAGTTACTAATTCATTCCCTGATGATCCTTCTCAAAATCAAATAGTTTGTGATTTACAGGTATATTTAAGGTACTGACAGTGTTTCAATTAATAATTGAATGGTTTCTACATGGGAGAGTATTTTGTTATTTTCTAAAAGAATATATACATTCATACACACTTTTAAAGTTATAACGCATTCCACAGAATAAATTTGAAAACGTAAGTATACAATATATGTATGACATTTGTGAGACCTGTGAATGAGAAAAGTAAGGAAAGTGTGCTTTATTATCTGACAGCTGACAGAAATATTTGATTCCTGTTGCCGGGATCATTTTCCCTGTATTGCTCTGTGCTTTCATGGTTTCTTCTCATGGTGTAAAGGTCACTATTGATTCCCTGAGTGATCCCAAGCCAAGCCTGTAGCTTCAGCTTTGCCTGTGGTTCCTGCCTCCGAAGTCCAACAGTGGACTCCTTCCTGGGGGTTTTCACACAGGCAGTTGTGAGAGTGAACTCTCTCCTCCACCCTTACTCTTTAGCCATCTTGGGGCTAGGCATATTAATACAGGGTTCTCTCTAATTGGTGATCTTTCTCAGACAGGGATGGAAGGTCTTGGAAAGAGGCACTGTCTTCCCTAATGTCACAGACATCAAGCCAATCTTCAATGAGGAGGACAGTGGCGTTGTGTTTTGGGAGCTGATTTGACAAGGGAGAGTCGACTGTGCTGTGTCTTTTGGCTGAGTGGGGAGTGTAGAGAAGGCAGAGGGAGAGGTGGTTTATGGCCCGACTCCCTGTGTCTTTCACCTCCTTCGATCCTGACATGGCCTGTTTCCCTCCCCGTAACTTAGTTCCCCTCAATCCATCCCAGTTCCTTTGCTGATTTTGTTTCTATCTTTCTTTGGACTACAAGATTAATTTCTGTTTGTCTTTCCTCCTTCATTTCCTCACAAAGGTGAAGTTTACCAGGTTGCATTCCAGCGCTACACTGAGCTCCTTTAATCCTTGTCTCAGTTCCTGGATAACCCTATCCTCACCTTTTTTCTTATAATATCCACTATTGTCGATATTTCTACACTGCATGTTTAGATTTCTATTGCACCATTATAGAAGTAATTACACAAGTTTGCAATTGAAGCCCGAATGCATATCAAAAGACGACTGCTTATAGAATTTATAGGACTTTCATTCAGTTGAATATTACACAAGTACAGGAAGAACGAGGACATTTTTTTTGTCATGAAGGAGAGATATTTTGGACGTACTGTTGGGTAAGAAAAGTAAAGAGCAGAAAATGTTTATATGCTACCTTTTTGATGAAAATGGTAAAACTTTGGGTATATTCATGTTTTTATATAGTTGCATGAAGACAAGTCTGGGAAGGAAACCAGGATATTGGTTAACTTTTGGGTTTGGTGGCAGGAATGGAACTCCTGGGAATATTTCTGGGAGGAAGACTATCGTATAGCTATTTATATTGCTTTGAATGCTACTTCGTAATAGCATATTGTAATTTCAAAGTTTAAATATATTAACCTGCTTCAATTTTCGAGGAAAATTTGCTTGCTTATACCAATATTTGATATAACAGAGGAGATATTTTGTCAGAGGAGTCGTTGGTAGATCTAGATAAAGTTTCTGAAGAGATAAGTGATAATGGGAGAATAGTAAGGGAGAAGAGAAGGAGATTCACATTTTTCTTATCCTGAGACCTTTGCTGCTTTTGTAATGATGTAGAGATGTTCTTTAGGTATTATGAATATCTAAAAAATTATCTTATGTATGTTGGAAATATTCTTTTTCAATCTTTAAAAAAAACTTTTTACTGTTTAATGTAGGTTTCTTTTATGTAGAATTATTAATTTGCTATTGTCAACTTTATTTTTTTCTGTGATTTAAACTTGTGTGTATCATTAAAAAATTCCTTTTGCACTCAAATGACAACAATAGCTTCTTGTAATAGCTACATTCTCTGACAGTGTAAACATAATACAATGATTTTATTGAAAAAGAGAAGAACAGAAGAGCATGTGCAAAATTTTCACAAATATTTTCAATAATCACATTAGTGGAGATAGTATTGTATTCTAAGATGGTTTTAATGTATGATAAAGCAAAAAAAATGATATGGAATCTTCTAATTTTACATATAATATAGAAGAGGTTAGGTAAAATCTCTAGAGTCTATTGGAAATTTATATATGGTTGGACTCAGTGTTCTTTCTTTCCCCTCCCCACCCCCGACTCAGTTCTGGCTCTGTCAACTGAAATTCCCTGGCAACACTGACCATTTCGATTATAATGAGCATTCCTAGGCCTAGATCATTGTCTTACAATACCATTTCCTGATATAAGAAACCATGGCTTCTTGTAGAACTGATTCTATATCTAGGACAGGAAATCTACAAGATGAGATTGGAAAATCTTGTCATACCAAATATCAAAGATTACTAGTGTCATATTAAAAGGAGTCATGCCCCAACTGGACAAGAATTCCATTGGCCAATGATGAAGGATGTTGTGCTTCAAAAAATATTAGAAATGCAGTCACTTAAAATTCATCAAACATCTTAAAATTTAAGCTCATAATAGTATTTTTAAGTCATGTTCAAAAGATGATATTCACTATCATCAGAACCAGGCTACTAATGTCTTTGAAACTTCAAACTTATAGAAAAATATGCAAAGAACAGAAATACACATTTAACTGTACCCTGGAAATGGAATTAGAAAAACCCAGATTATAAAAAAAAAAAATTTACAGTCTAAATACCTGAGTTGCTCATCAAACAATTTGGAAGAAAGTGAAAGAACTATAGAGATTATCTGCAGATTAAAATATATTTTAAAGCATATGAAATAAAGTAGAATGCATGCTATAGTGTGTAGCAGTTCAAACAGGGCTGATTAAAACATAAAGGAATGCAAAGAACTGCCTACTTAAATGTGATAATTATAGTTCCTTCTGAGGATATAGTATTGGAATGGGATACATGAACAAGCTTCTGGGTGAGGGCTGAAAAATAATTTCTTAGGCTATACACGTGTTTGGTGTGGTGTTTCTAGATGGGTGTTTTATATTAAAATCAAATGATTAAAAACCATCTTCATATATTCTAATAGTTTTGATTTTTCATTTTGGTATTTATTTTTAAAAGCAGGTTACTATTTTTTTATTGGTAGATGGAAGAGTGATGACAGCTTCTGCTCTGTAGAAATCACAGTCTGTAGCAAAGATTAAGTGCTAAAGATTTATTTGGGGAGGATGCAGTTCTAGTACAGCAAAAGCAAATAAAGTGAGACAGGGAAAAGGTAAACAATGTAGTGTGATAAGTTACCTTGCTGACCACTATTTCCTGATGATTAGCCAATGACATAATTGTCTATATAGAAAGTCTCTAAGATTCTACCAGCAAATTCCTATAAGTAATAATAGATTTTAACAAAGCTGAAAGAGACACGGTCAAGATGCAAAAGTCAATTGCTTTTTTACATACTAACAATGAACAATTAAAGTTAAAATTTATAAACTATTACCATTTTAATACCTCCAAAAAATGGAAAGAACTTAAGTATAAAGCTGAAAATATATGTTAAAGATCTGAGTAAAAAACTTCAAGTCAGCCGGGCTCGGTGGCTCAGCCTGTAATCCTGCGCCTTTGGGAGGCTGAGGTGAGTGGATTGCTTGTGCCCGCGGGTTCGAGACCCGCCTGGGCAGCGAGACCTCATCTCTACAATAAATCAAAAAAATCAGCCAGGCATGGCAGCACATGCCTATAATTCCGGCTACTTGGAAGGCTGAGGTGGAAGGATTGCCGGAGCCCAGCAGGTCGAGGCTGCGGTGGCCGGGAGCGGCCACTGCACTCTAGTCTGGGCGACTGAGTGAGACTCCAACTCAAAAAAAAAAAACAAAAAAAAAACTTGAAGTCATCAATGAAAGAGATCACAAAAATCCACATATGCGACCAAGGCTCTTAATTGAAATACACGATATGATTAAAATATTAATTCTTCCTGATTTTATTCTATAGGTTAAGTACAATTCCAGCCATACTCTAGCAATCTTTTATGTAGATATTAACAAAAATAATCCTAAAATGTATAAAGAAAGACAAAGGTAATAGAATTATAAAAATAATTTTGAAAGAGAACAAAGTCAGAAGACTCACATTACCCAATTTGAAGAGTTTTACTGATGTTACAATGATCAAGATGGTGGGTTTTGGAAAAATGATAGTCATATAGTTCATTTAAAGAGAATAGAGGACCCAGAAATAGACCTAAACAATTATCAGCTTATTTTTCAAAACATTGCAAAGGCAATTCAATAAAGAAGAGCTAATCTTTCAAAAAAACATCGCTGGAACAGGTAAATGTTTATATTCCAAAAAATAGCCCTTAATATACATCTTACATGTTACATAAAAGTTAACTAAAATGATTTAAATGTAAATACAAAGTTATAAAATGTATAGGAGAAAATCTGTACGACTTTTGGTGGTTAGTTTTTAGATAAAACACCAAAAGCACAATGAATAAAATAAAAATGGAAAAACTGATCTTTATCCAAATTGAAAACTTTTTCTGTACAAAAGTCATAGTGAAAAGAATGAAAAAATACGGCAAGAATGGGAAGAAAATGTTTGAATATCTCCTATCTGATAAATACATTGTATCTTGAATATTTACATAAAACTCTGAAAACTGGACAATAAGAAAATGAACAGGCCAGAAGCAACAACAGCAAAGCTGTAGAATAGATCTGAATGGATACATCCTAAAGAAGATATAAGGATGGCAAGTAAGCATATGAAAAATGCTCAATATCATTTGCCATTAGGAAAATGCAAACTACAACAACGTGATAACTCTATACCGCTATTAGAATTGCTAAAGTTAAAAAAAAAAAAACCTGACAGTTTCAGATGTTGAGAAGGAGGTGGAACATTAGAAATTCTCATTTATTGCTGCTTAGAATGCAAAAATTAGAATCATTTAGGAAGGGAGTTTGGATGTTTCTTGTAACGTTAACATAGACATCATATACATATAACCCAGCAATTGACTTGTGAACTATTTCCCAGATGAATTAAAAAATTTAAATCCTTATCCGAGCATGGTAGCGTACGCCTGTAGTTCCAGCTACTTGGAAGCCTGAGGCGGAAGGATTGCTGGAGCCCAGCAGGTTGAGGCTGTGGTAGCCACTGCACTCCAGTCTGGGCGACAGTGTGAGACTCAAAAAAAAAAAAAAAAATTAAATCCATGCAAGAACCTGTACATGAATGTTTTTAGAAGATGTATTCATAATTGCCAATAATTGGAAGCAACAAAAACATTCTTCAATAGGTGGATGGATAAGCAAATTTTGATCCATTAATGCAAAGTGAATACTCTTCAGTGACAAAAAGGAATGAGCTAATTAGCAACAAAATGGATGAATCTCAAATGCATTTTGTTGCATGAAATAAGTTATAACAAAAGATTATATGCCTATGATTCAATGTTATTGATATTTTGTAGCAAAGGAGAAACTAACAGAGATGGAAAAGAGATAAATAAATAATTCAGTCTTTGTGATGAACAAGGTTACAATGTTTGACTAGGGAAGTATATGGGGATTCTGGGGTAATAAAACTAATCTATATAGTAATGTCAAATGCATTATGCATTTCTCACATAACTTTATAGCACAAAAATAAACTTTATGTAAATTAAAACATATTAGAGGTATGTTAAGATTAAGATAGAATGTAGACTATCATGAAAGAATCCATGTATTATATAACTTCACAGAAGAGGGTGTGGGAGAAATGCAACTGACAAAAATTTAGAAAGCAGTGTTTTGATTGAAAATATAAGACTCAAAGAGAAAGAAGCATACATACTCACTTTACTCTTATTTCCAATTCAAAGAATCAACATTGCTTTTGAGCACTTTACCTGATGTCTTTTGTTCCACTCAGGTGCACCACCAATAGTTAGCAACTGTGAGCAGCTTGTTATAGACTACATCAGAGGAGTCAACCCAACCCTAAGTTCTCCACACTCATAAGTGCTGCCTGAACAGTTGCTTCTATATTCAAACACTCATTTTTATACATAAATATTTGTATATATATTTTATTAATAACCTTTGCGATCATGCTTAAAGGAAGCGGCTGGAATCAAAGGGACACAAGAAAGGATTTTTCATTTATATGGCTCATTTATAGTGGTTCTGTTTTATGCATGACCCTTCATTAAAAAATTGTTTTTAGATAATTTTTTGTTCATTCTGTATAGGTCATCATCTTCCGTTCACCATGTCAAATAATCTTTTTTTTTTTTAATTACTTTATTATAGATATGTGGGGTACAAGTCAGGATTAGGCATAAGTAGTCTACGTGCAGATGACGTTTGGGTCTCAACTGGTCTTCATGTCTCCTGGTTTAGAACCAGGTACCCTTTGTGTCCTTATGTGCCTCTCCCTTCTTCTCGTGATAGTGTTCTGTAACTGCTGCTCCCTCTCTTGTGCAACTGTGATTAATGTTCAGGTCTCACTTATGAGTTAGAACATGTGTTGCTTAGTTCTTTGTTTCTGTGATAGATCACTGAGTCTGATGGTCTCCAATAGCATCCAATATACTAAGACCATGAGTTTGTCCTTGTTTATGACTATATAATACTCCATCATGTACATATACCACATTTTCTTTATCCAATCCACTTTCATTGGGCAACAGTGTTGGTTCCATGTTTTTGCTATTGTGAATATTGCTGTAATAAACATGTGTTTGCAGATGTCTTTTTTGTAGAACATTTTATGTTCCTCCAGGTATATTCTCAGAAGTGTGGAGGGTTGCTGGATTGTATGGAAGGTCAATTTCTAGTTTCTTTAGATATCACCATACTATTTTCCGTAGAGGTTGGGCTGGTTTGCACTCCCACCAACAAGGTAGAAACATCCCCTTTTCTCTGCACCTGCACCAGCATCTGTTGTTTTTATTGAAGATGGCCATCCTTAGTGGGGTAAGCTGATATCTCAGTGTGGTTTTGATTTGTAACTCTCCGGTAATTAGTGAAGTTGAACCTTTTTTATGTATCTACCCTGTGTCTTCTTCTGAGAAGTGTCTATTCATGTCCTATATCCTTTTTTTAATAAGATTGGGTTTTTTTTTTCTTTTGGCTTGTTTGAGTTCCTTGTAAATCCTGGATGTTAGGCCTATGTCAGATACACAATTAGCAAATACTTTTTCTAATTCCATGAGTTGTCTCCCTGTTCTCTTGATGGTTTATTTTGCTGTGCAACAGTTTTCAAGTTTGATGAGGTCTCACTTGCCTATCTTATCTTTTATGGCATACACTTTTGGGGATTCAATCAAGAATTGGTTGCCTACTCCCATGTGCTTAAGGGTGCCTCCTGTGTTTTCTTGTAAGAGTCTTATAGTTTGAGGTTTTGTATTTAGGCCTTTGATCCACTTAGAGTTGATTTTTGTATTTGGTAATAGGTAGGGCTCCAGCTTCATTCCTTTGCATATGGTCAGTCAGCTTTCCCGGCTACATTTACTAAATAAGGTCTCCTCTCCCCAGTGATAGTTATTGATGGCTTTGTCAAAGATGAGTTGGTTGTGAGATCAAGTTTTGGCTTCTAGAATCTCTGTCCGATTCCATTGGTCTATATATCTATTCTATATACTAGGCTGTTCTGATTATTGTAGTCTTATAGTAAAGTTTGAATTCTGGAAGTGTGATACCTCCCACTTTGTTTCTTAGCTGAGAATTGTTTTAGCTATTTGTGTCCTTTTTTGTTTCCATATGAATTTCTGTGTTGTCATTTCCTTGTCTAAGAAAAATTATGCTGGTAATTTGATTGGCATTGCATTGAATATATGGATTGCCTTGGGTAGAATGTACATCTTGACAATATTGATCCTTCCAGTCCATGAGCATGGAATATTTTTCCATTTGTTTGTGTCATCTTTGATTTCTTTGAGCAGTGTTTTGCAGTTCTCATTGTAAAGGTCTTTCACTTCTTTAGTTAGAAAGATGCCAAGGTATTTCATTTTGTGTGTGTGTGGCTATTGTGAATGAGATTGTGCTTCTTATTTGGTTCCCTGTTTGTGACCGGTGTTTAGAAATCCAACTGTATTTTGCAAGTTTATTTTGTACGCCAAAACTTAATCTAAGTCATTTATCAATGCAAGGAGGGTTTTGACAGACTCTCTTGAGTTTACAAGGTATAAAATCATATTATCCACAAAAAGGGATAGCTTAACTTCCTCTTTTCCTATTTGGTTACTCTTGAATTCCTTCTCTTGCCTGAGTGTTCTAGCAAGAACTTCTAGCACTATGTTGAACAGGAGGAGTGAGAGTGGGCAACTTTGTCTCGTTCCCATTTTCAGGGGGGATTCTTCTAACTTCTGTCCATTAAATAGTATGTTGACTATGGGTTTATCATAAATAGCTCTTGCTGATTTGAGCAATGTTCCTTCTATGCCTGGGTGTTCAAGGGTTTTTATCAAGAAGGGATGCTGGATTTTGTTGAAAACTTTTTCTGTGCTAATGATATAATCATGTGGTTCTTATTTTGTACACCTGTTAATGTACTGAGTTAAATATATGGTCTTGCAAATGTTGAACCAGTCCTGCATCTCGGGAATGAAGCCTGCTTGGTCATGGTGAATGATGCTTCCAATGTGCTGTTGGATTCAGTTTGCTAGGATCTTATTGAGAATGTTTGCATCTATGTTCATCAAGGAGATTCACCTGTGATTCTCTTTCTTTGCTGGGTATTGGTGTGATGCTACCTTCATAAAATGATCTGGGGAGAGTTCCATCTTTTTTGATTGCCTAGATTACTTTCATTAAGATTGGTATTAGCTTCTTTTTGTATGTTTTGTAGAATTCAGCTGGAAAGCCATCTGGTGCAGAGTTTTTTCAGATTTTTTAATGATGAAGATGATTTCCTGGATTGTTATTTGTCTGTTTAGGGTTTCAATTTCTTCTTGTTTCAATCTTGGAAGTTTCTGTGATGTCAGATAATCCTCCATTTCCTTTAGGTTTTCAAGTTTATTTTCATACAGATGTCCATGGTAATCTCTGACAATCTTTTGTATTTCTTTGGGGTCATTTGTGACTTCATCTTTTGCATTTCTAATTGAATTCAATTGAATTTTGCTCTCCCTTTCTTAGTCAATCTGGCTAGGAGTCTGTTGATCTTATTTATACTTCAGAGAGTCAGCTTTTTGTCTTGTTGATTTTTTTCTATGATATTTTTGTCTTCTAGACCCTGCAGCTGTGGCTTTATTTTGGTGATATGAATCCTTCGGCTGAAGTTAGGATTTTGGTGGCCTTGTCTTTCTAGCTCCCTTAGGTGGGATGTTAGGCTGTTTCATTGTGATCTTTCAGTTTTCTTGGTATGTATGTGCACAGCTATATATTTTCCTCTTAATCATGATTTCATGGCATCCCAGAGATTCTGATAAGATTTGTCTTTGTTTTTATTTGTTTCCAAGAATCTTTAAATTTTTGTCTTGATTTCCATGTTGACCCAGGAGTCATTCAGCAGTATGTTATTTTGTGTCCCTGTCTTTGTGTGTTTGGGGAGATGTTGTTGGTTGTGATATTTATTTTTATTCCACTGTGATCTGGGAAGATGCATGGTATTGTTTCATTTTTTTGGAATTTTTTTATGCTTGATATATGTCTAAGAATATAGTCAATCTTGGAATATGTTCCATGTCCTGATGAGTAGAATGTATACTCTGTAATTGTTGGGCAAAGTGTTCTGTAGGTATCCGTTAAGTCTATTTGGTTGAGTGTTGAGGTGACATTCCAGATCTCCCTATTGATTTTTTTGTCTTGATATTCTATATAGGGTTGTTAGTGGGATATTTTAGTCTCTAATTATGATTGTGTGTGAGTCAATGTCCTCTCTTAGTTTACTTAGTAGTTGACTGATAAAACCTGGTGCTCCTGTGTTGGGTGCATATATGTTTAGGATGGATATTTCTTGCTGATGGATTGAACTCTTTATCATTATGCAGTGTCCTTTTGTATCCTTTTTAATTTTTGGTAGCTTGAAGGCTGTTTTATCTGATTAGAATAGCTATGCCTGCCTTCTTGGGTTTTCCAGTTGCCTGAAAGTTCATTTCCAGTCTCCAATTTTGAGTCTGTAGGCGTTCTCTGTAGTGAAATGAGTTTCCTGGAGGCAGCATGCTGTTGAGTCATGTTTTTTAATCTAGTTTGCCACTCTCTGTCTTTTCAGTGGTGGATTTTAAATACTCATGTTCAGGTTGATTATTGAAATATGAGAGTTTATCCCTGTCATAGGACTCTTAGGATGCTATTTTGTTTTCTTTTAACTTTTGCATTAATATATGTCTGTGTTTTCATTTTTGCAGGTGTTCTATATGTTCTGTTTACTCTGTGTTTACTTTTACTCTTGGTAAGTACATGATTGTTCTTTTTTTTTTCCTTCTGTGCTCAATACCTTCTTAAGTGTTTCCTGTAAAGCTGGTCTGAAAGTGGCATATTGTCTTAGGAACTGGATGTATGGGAACTTTTTCCACTTTTTAGTTGGCTGTTTGTTTTCTTCCTTTCAGCTTGTATAAGTTCCTTGTAGATCCTGGATATTGGGCCTTTGTCAGATATATAATTAGCAAATATTTTTCTCCATTCTGTGGGTGGTCTTACCCCTCTCTTGTTGGTTTCTTTTCTGTGCAGAAGCTTTTCAGTTTAATGAGGTATCACTTGTCTATCATAGCTTTTATGGCATTCACTTTTGGGAATCTGATTTAAAAAATTGGTTGCCTACTCCAATGTGCATAAGTGTATTTCCTACATTTTCTTCTAAAATTATTATAGTTTAGGGCTTATGTGTAAGTCATTAATTCAAGTGGGGTTAATTTTTGTATATGGCGAGAGGTAGGGGTCCAGTTCCATTCTTCTGTATATAGTTAGTCAGTTTTCTTAGTACCATTTATTGAATGGTATGTTTTTCCCTGTTTATTTTTGTCAACTTTGTCAAAGATCAGATAGCCATAGGTGAGTGGCTTTATTTCTGGGTTCTCTATTTTATTCCATTGGTCTGTGTGTCTATTTTTGTCCCAGTATCATGCTGCTTTGCAGTAAAGTTTGAAGTCTGATTATGTGATGCTCTGGCTTTGCTCTTTTTGTTTAGGATTGCCTTTGGCTGTTTGAGATCTCATTTTCTTCCATGACATTAAGAAATTTTTATAGACCTGTGAAAATTTTTTTATAGACCTGTAGCTTGATAGAGATTGTGCTGAATCTGTAGATTGTTTTGGTCAGTATGGACATATTAACAATATTGTTCTTTCAACCAATGAGCATGAGATATTTTTCTATTTGTTTGTGTCATTTTTTATTTCTTTCTGCAGTGTTTTGTATTCCTCATTGTAGATATTTTTCACTTTCATAGTTCAATGTATTCTTAGGCATTTTATTTTATTTTATTTTGGCTATTGTGAATGCATTTGTTAGTGAATTCGTTCTTAGCTTGGACATTTTGAGTATATAAAAATGTTGCATATTTTTGAACATTGATTTTGTATCCTAAGATATTACTTGAAGTAGCTTCTTAGGTCTAGGAGTCTTTGGGTGGAGTTGTTAGGGTTTTCCAAATATAGAGTCACGTTGTCTGCACAGAGTGATAATTTTTTTTTTTCCTATTTGGTTACCTTTCATTTTTTTCTCTTACCTGATGGCTCTGTCTAGAACTTCCATTATTAAGTCAAATAGGAGTGGTGAGAGTAAATACCCTTGTGTTGTTTCAGTTCTTAGGAGAATGCTTCCAGTTTTTGCCCATTCAATATGATGTTGGCTGTGAGTTTGCCATAAATGTCTCTTATAATTTTGGAGTGTGCTCCTTCAACACCCGGGTAGTTGAAGGTTTTTCAAAAATAATAAAGTGATGTTAGATTTTATTTTTTTTATATATACATCCACTGAGATCATCATGTAGTTCTTTTTTTTTTAAGTTATATTTATGTGGTGGACCATGTTTATTGATTTGCATATGTTGAACCAAGCTTTCATCATAGGAATAAAGCCCTCCTGACCATGGTGAATGATCTTTTTGTTACACTGTTAAGTGCAGTTTTCTAGTATTTTGTTCAGGATTTTTGTGGTGATGTTCATCAGGGATATCAGTCTGTGGTTTTGTTTCTTTTTTGTGTCTTTGCCAGATTGTGGTATCAGGATGATACTGGCTTTATAAAATGAGTTAGGGAACAGTTCTTTCTTTTCAATTTTTTTTGGAATAATTTCATTAGGGTTGGTTCCAGCCCTTCTTACATGTCTGGTGGAATTAGCATGTGAATTCTTCAGGTTGAAAACTGTGTTTAATTGGTAATTTTTAAAAAGTTAATGATTCAATTTTATGACTCATTATTTGTCTGTTAAGAATATTTTTCCTGTTTTAATCTTGGAAGATTGTAGGTTTCCATGAATTTATCCATTTTCTTTAAATTTTCTAATTGCATGCATATTGATGCTTATAGTAATCTCTGAAAATCTTTTGTTTCTACATGAGATTGGTTGTAACATTGCCCTTTTAATTTCTGATTGTACTTAATTTGGAATTATTCTTTTCTTTTTAATCAGTCTGGCCAGCGATCTATCAATTTTGTTTATTCTTTCAAATAATCAGCTATTGATTATTGCTCTTGTTCCATTGATTATTTTTATTTTATTTTATTTTTTATTTTAATTTTGTTCTAGTTTTGGCTATTTCTTTTCTTCTGATAGCTTTTGGTTTAGTTTATTTTTGTTTTTCTAGTTCCCTTAAGTTGTTTACTGTGATCTGTCTATGTTGTTGAAGTGAGCATTTAGTGTTATAAACATTCCTCTTAGCACTGTTGTTGCACCATCCCAAAAGTTTTGGTAGGTCATTTCTCTATTTTCATTTTATCAAATAATTTTTTAAATTTCTGTCTTAATTTGTTTGTTTATGAACAGATTCATTCTGGAGCAAGTTGTTTAGTTTTCATGTATTTGTGTGGTTTTAGGATTCCTCTTGGTATTGATTCCTATTTCAAATCTGCTATGGTCAGAGAAGATGCTTCATATGATTTTGATTTGGGGGAATTTATTAAGACTTGCTTTATAGCCAAGCATGTGGTCGATCTCAGGATATGTTCCATGTGAAGAAGAGAAGAATGTATATCTTCAGTTGTTTGATGAAGTATTCTGTAGATGTTTAAGTTCAATTTGTCAAATGCTGAATTTATGTTCAGAATTTTTTTGTTAGCATTCTGCCTCAATTATCTGTCTAAAACTGTTAATGGGGTGTGGAAGTTCCCCACTATTGCTGTGTGGATAAATCTCTTAGGTTGGTAGAAATTGTTTTATAAATCTGAGTACTTTTATGTTAGATGTGTATATATTTAGTATAATAAAGATGTATCATTGGATTTAACCCTTTATCATTGTGTAACACCCTTCATTGTCCTTTTTACTCTTCTTGACTTGAATTCTGTTTTACCTGATACAATAATAATGATCACTTTTTTTAGCCATTTGCATGGTAAATCTTTCTCAATCCCTTTACCTTGAGGCTGCAGGTATTGTTAGAAGTGAGACGGCTCTCTACAAGACAACAGAGTGAAGAATCTTTTTTAATTCAATATGCCACTCTATGTCTTTTAAGCAGGCATCTAGATAGTTGATATTCAAGGCCATAGATATGTGGGGTTTTGTTCTTAGTGTTGCCAATTAGCAGTTTTGTGGTAGGTTTATAGGGTCTGTGAACTATGTGCTTATGTGTGCTTTTTTGATGATGTCCTTTCATTTTCATGTTCAGAAATCTCTTAAGCATCTCCTGAGAGGCCTGCTTCATCCTGACAAGCTACTTTAGTATGTGATTGTCTGGGAAAAACTATTTCTCCTTTGTTTATGAAGCTTAGTTTGGCAGAGTATGAAATTTTTGGCTAGCGTTTCTTTACTTAGAGAATGCTAAAAGTTGGCACCCAGACTTTTCTGACTTGTAAAGCTTCTGCTGATAAGTCTGCTGTTAGTCTGATATGTCTCTCTTAGTAGATGATCTGACCCTTCTCTCTAACTGCCTTTATGATTTTTCTTTTATGTTTATCTTTGTGTGATTAGTATATGTATAATATCTCACATGAGTTCTCTAAATTTCTTGTATCTGCATGCCAACTTCTTTAGCAAGATTAGAAATGTTTCCTACATTATGTCCTCAAATACTAACAGGTTTTTTCCCTACTCTTCCCTCCTAGGTATGCTAATCAGTTGTGGGTTTGGTGTCTTTACAAAATTCCATATTTCTTGAAGTCTTTGTTTATTTTTCTTGATTATTTTTTCTTAATTTTTGTCTGACTGGGTTAGTTCAAAGATCAGTTTTTAAGATTTGAAATTCTTGAAGGATGGGGCAAGATGGCAATGGAAGTGGTTGGAGTGTGAGAGCCAGTGCAAAAGCAAGTGTCCATAAAGACTCTGAATGTGAGTGTGTGCCGGTGGGTGAATGAAGGTACATCTGAGGGAAGACTTGGTTTCATGCACCTGGAGTTCTCTTCCAGAGGTGACTGCAACCCACTACTGCCCTGAGATTGGAGCCCTCAGTGTGCAGGATCATCTGTTGTTCTTGGAGGTCTCTTGAGAGGAGGCAGCAGAGAACAACGGGTCCTCAGCACTTGGCACCTGGCCTACGCAAACACCTGCAGCAGGAGGCTGGGCACTAACAGCAGGAACCATGGAGAAGGTATGGGGAGGCAATCTGGAATGGAACCCTGCCACTGGTGAAGAGACAATGATTGCCACCATCTTCGCTGTCCCAAGACAGGACAGAGACCTGCATTGCCCCACCCAGCTCTGTTCAGCCTCCAACCTGAGACTAAGAAGCTGTCTACGCACCCCTCTGGTATTGATCATTGGACTCAGAGAGACAGACACCCTACTCACGCTGGAATAGGCACAGACACATCTGATCTGACTGGGAAAATTGACAGCAGCAACAGCAGCAGACAAGTCAGATGAGTCCAGGCCTGATTCATCATCCTCCCACAGCAGTCCATGGGACGTCTGATCCATGCTGAGAGGAACTCTATCCGCCTATGCTGAGAGTGAAGGGGATGGGCTGGAGACTGGGGCTGCTCCCTAATATGGCAGTAGCCAAAAGCAGTGGTAGCCAAAAGCAGTGGAAGTCAAAAGCAGTGGCAGTGCTTGGAAAGAAGCCTGAAGCTTCGAAAATGGCTACAGAGCAAGTTTTTTTTTTCCTCTTTTTCTTTCGGCTTTTGTTTACATTTTCATAGTTGCTTTGTTTCTGTTATTTTAATGTTGTTTTTAAAGATTTTTCTGTTGGTGTATGGATATTTGTGAGAGCGAGTACATCAACAGGGTTTTGTTTGTATAATTGTTTGTATGTTTTCTTTTTTTTCTGTCTTTGTTTCTTTGTTAGTTGGTGCACCTGTTTTCCTTCTTCCGCTTCTTTCTTTTCACCTTCCTTTCATCTCCCTCTTCCCTTTTTCCATTCTTTTCTTTTTTCTTACCTCATTTTGCTTTTGGGGGCAAACATACACCCCCACTGCATGGACAGATTTTTAAGGTGGTGGGAAGTGGGTTCCAGGGGACCCACACACCTAACAGATTTTGGGATCTGCAGATAGATTCTGAACCTCAACTCCCTCTTTAATCAAATCTCAAAACTGCAAAAAACACAGCCCCCCAACAACATTCCAGCTCCAAAATTGAACAAATTCAGAGGCTCTACACAAGGAAAAATATGGGATTGACCAAAGGAAGTAAAAGCTATCTCCCCTATTACTGAACAATAGAGTTAAAGAAGGGGGAAAAAGAAGGGGGAGAAAAACCTTCACAAATGAAGAAGAAACAAAGGAAGAATATGGGTCCCATAGAGACCCCTGGGAAGACAACTACGAATACAGACTTCAGAACTCAAACAATGAATAGCCCCAGAATGACTGATCTCAAACCACAAACACAGATATCAAGATATTAATAGAGAGAATAAATAGAAATGAGGAGAGACAAGAGGAAAGAATGAAGCAGTTGATAACTGAGATGAAAGCAACAAAGAATACAGTGAATGAAATAAATAAGAAACTGACAAGCATGGAAAGCAGAGTTAACCAAGTAAAAGAAAGAATCTCAGAACTTGAGGACCAAAATATGGAACTAACCCAAACTGTTAAAAACATAGGAAAAAATCTTCATAAGACAAAACAAAATCACCAAGAAATGATCAATTATATCAAGAAGTCAAACCTAAGATTAATTGGAATTCCTGAGGCAGACAGTGAGACAGAGGCCACCCTGAAACAAACATTCCATGAAATTATCCAAGAAAGTTTCCCTCATCTCATCAGAGATGTGAGCATTCAAACACAAGAGATCCAGAGACCCCTGCAAGACATCAAATGAGAACACCATCTCCTAGACAGGAATTTGCTTACACAAAGTAGGTATAAAAGGAAAAAAATCCTAAAGACAGCAAGAGAAATGGTCAGACTACATACTGGGCAAGGTCAATTAGAATATCAGCAGACATATACAGAAACACTTCAGACTAGGAGATATTAGAGTCTAATCTTCAAGATTCTCAAAGATAAAAAATGAGAATTACCTATCCAGCTAAGTTTCATCAGCATTGGAGAATTAAAATCCTTCCCAGCCTGTAATCCTGCGCGTTTGGAAGGCTGAGGTGAGTGGATTGCCTGAGCCCATGGGTTCGAGACCCATCTGGGCAGCGAGACCTCATCTCTACAATAAATAAAAAAATCAGCCGGGCGTGGTAGCGCATACCTGTAATTCCGGCTACTCAGAAGGCTGAGGCAGAAAGATAGCCAGAGCCCAGCAGCGAGGCTGCGGTGGCCGGGAGCGGCCACTGCACTCCAGTCTGGGTGACTGAGTGAGACTCCAACTCAAAAAAATAAATAATACAGTAAAAAGATTGAAAACACACTTAAAGCAATCCCCACATCAAAAAATAACCAATAAACAAATAAACAAACAAACAACAACAACAACAAACTCTATAAGAACCTCATGATAGGGATAAACTCTCACATCTCAATAATTAATCTGATGTGAATGGACCAAATGCACCATTGAAAAGACATAGAATGGCAAATTGGATAAAATATCATGAAGCTACAATATATTGTCTCCAAGAGACTCATCTCACCCGAAAGGACATACACAGATTCAAAGTAAGAGAAAGGAAAACAAAATTACAGGCAAACGGAACACAAAGGAAGCAGGAGTTATGATCTTAATATCAGACAAAATACCCTTTAAGCTATCAAAAATTGTAAAAGATATAGAAGGTCACTACATAATGATAAAAGATTCAACCCATCAACAAGAAATATTCATCCTAAACATATATGCACCCAACATAGAAGCACCAACTTTCATAAAGCAACTTTTATGTAAATTTTAAAAAGGGTATTGACTCTAACACTATCAGAGCTGGGGACTTAAATACCACACTAACAGCCCTAGACAGATAATTGAGACAAAAAATCAACAAGGAGATCAAGCACCTAAACTTGACACTTGGCCAAATGGAGTTAATAGATACCTACAGAACACTCCACCCAACAGCCACAGAATATACATTCTACTCATCACCACATGAAACGTACTCTAAGATCAACTACATCACTGGCCACAAATGAAGCATAAAGAAATTTCATAAGATTGAAATGCTGCCATTCACCTTCTCAGACCACACTGAAATAAAAATAAATATCAACACCAACTAAGTTTCCTCAAAACTCACAAAGACATGGACACTAAACAGCATGATGCTGAACAACTCCTGGGTCAACATGGAAATCAAAGCAGAAATTAAGTGATTCCTGGAAACAAATGAAAATGAAGAAACATCTTACGAAAATCCCTGAGATGCCATGAAAACAGTAGTAAGAGGGGAATTCAGAACTCTATGAACACACATGAAGAAAATGAAAAGATCATAAGTTAACAACCTAACAAATCACCTAAGGAAGCTGGAAAAGCAAAACCACCAAAACTGCAACTTCAGCAGAAGAATTCAGATCACCAAAATAAAAGCCGAAATACGGGACATAGAAGACAAAGATATAATAGAAAAAAATCAATGAAACCAAAAGCTGATTCTATGTAAGGATAAACAAGACTGATGTACTCCTAGCCAAGTTGATCAAGACAAAAGGAAAAATGTCCAAATAAACATAATCAGAAATGCAAAAAGATCAAGTTACAACTGACCCCAAAGAAATACAAAAGATTGTCAGAGATTACTATGTACACTTGTATAGAAAAAACTTGAAAATCTAAATGAAATGGAGGACTTTCTAACATCACACAACCACCCCAGGTTGAAACAAACAGAAATTGAGACCCTAAATGGACCAATAACAACCCGGGAAATTTACTCTGTCATAAGGAAACTGCCTACAAAAAAAATAGTGCTGGACTAGATGGCTTTCCAGTAGAATTCTCCAAACATATGAGGAGCTAATACCAATCCTATTGAAAGTATTTCAGGCAATCACCAAAGATGGAACTCTCCCCAACTCATTTTATGAAGCTAACATCACACTGATACCCAAACTGGGTAAAGGTCCAAAGAAGAAAGAGAACTACAGGCCAATATCCTTGATGAACATAGATGCCAAAATTCTCAACAAGATTCTAGCAAACAGAATCCAACAACACACCTCAAAAATCATCCACTGACCAAGTAAGCTTCATCCCTGAGATGCAGGGCCAGTTCAACACCCACAAGACCATAAACATAATTAAATACATAAATTTATCAACACAAGCAAAAATTAGAGCCACATGATTATATCATTAGACAAGGAAAAAGCGTTCAATAAAATTCAGCATTCCTTCTTGACAAAAACCCTCGAACACCTAGGCATACCACAAAATAGTATGAGCCATCTATGACAAATCCACAGCTAACATACTGCTAAACAGACAGAAATTGAAAGCATTTCCCCTGAAAACTGGAACAAGACAAAGATGCCCGCTCTCACTCCTTCTGTTAAACATAATTTTGGAAATCCTAGCTAAAGCAATCAGACAAGAGAAAGAAATCAGGAGTATCCAAATTGGAAAAGAGCAAGTTAAGTTATCCCTGTTTGCAGTCAACACGATCCTATATGACAAAAACCCAAAAGATAATCTGTCAGAAACCTCCTTTCACTGATAAAGGACTTTGGCATATTTTCAGTGTATAAAATAAATGTACAAAAGACAGTCACATTCCTATACACCAACTATAAGCAAACAACACCCCCCAAAAAAAGCACAATCCCATTAACAACGAAAAGTCTGCTCAAAGAAATCAAATATGACACAAACAAATGGAAAAATATATTCCATGCTGATAGATTGGAAGAATCAGCATTTTTTAGATGTCCATCTTACCCAAGATAATCTACAGATTTAACTCAATACTCATTAAATTACCAGCATCATTCTTCTCAGACTTGGAAATGGCAATACAGAAATTCATATGGAAATATAAATGACCATGAATAGCCAAAACAATCCTCAGCAAAAGAAATAAAGCAGAGGTATAGGTCTTCCAGACTTTAAACTTTATTGTAAGGCTACAATAATCAAAATGACCTGGTATTGGCACAAGAATAGGCACATAGACCAATGGAACAGGGTAGAAATCCTGGAAGCAAAACCTCAATTTCTCAACCAACTCATCTTTGACAAAGCCTCCACCAACAACCACAGGGGAAAGGAGAGTCTATTCAGTAAATGGTGCTGGAAAAACTGACTGACCACAAGCGGAAGATTAAAACAAGACCCCTTCCTATCACTACACACAAAAATCAACTCTAAATGGATCAAAGACCTAAACATAAAACCTCAAACTATAAGAACCTTAGAAAATGTAGGAGAAAGCTTTATGGGAATTGGAACTGAAAACCAATTCCCAATCAAAACCCCAAGTGACCATGCCATAAGAGATAAAATAGACAGTGAGATCTTATCAAACTGAAAAACTTCTGCAAAGCCATCAAGAGAGTGGGGAGACAGCCCACAAAATGAGAAGAAATATTTGTCAACTGTATATCTGACAAAGGCCTAACATCTAGGATCTACAAGGAACTCAAACTCGCCAAAAAGAAAAAAACAAACAGTCCTACCCAGAAGTGGGTTAAATACATGAATAGACACTTCTCAAAAGAAGACATACAAGGAGCCAACAGATACATGAAAATATGCTCAGCCCCACTAATCATCAAAGAAATACAAATTAAAACCACACTGAGATACCATCTAACTCCAGTCAGGATGGCCATAATCAATAACTTACAAAACAACAGATGCTGGAGAGGATGTGGGGAAAGGGAACACTTCTACACTATTGGTGGTAGTGTAAACTAGTACAACCTCTGTGGAAAACAGTTTGGCAATTCCTAAAAGATCTAAAAATCACATTTCCATATGACCCCACAATTCCCCTTCTGGGAATATACCCAGAGGAACTCAAATCACTTTAGTAAAAAGATACCTACACTTACTGGAGCATTATTCACAATAGCAAAAACATGGAACCAACTGTGCTGCACATCGAAAGAGGACTGGATTTTTTAAAAGTGTGATACATATACATGATGGGATATCATGCAGCCATAAAGAAGGACAAAATTATGAATATCGCTGGAACTTGGACCGACTTAGAGTCAATAATACTCAGTGATCTCTCACAGAAACAAAGAACTGAGTACCACATGTTCTCACTCATAAGTAGACCTTGAACAATTATCATAATACTATCAGAAAGGAATTGGCAATTGTGGGAAACTTCCAGGGAAGGGAAGAGGGACATACCTCATCAACAAGGATACTTGCATAATGATCATTTGTGTATATAACCATGAATTGTACCCTACATCCTTAAAATAAAAAAAAAATAAAAATAAAGAAAAAAGATGTGAAATTCTTTCTTCAGATTGGTCTAGACTGTTGTTAAGGTTTACCACTATGTTTTGAAATACCTGATGTGAATTCTTCAATTCCAGATTTAATTTATTTTGCTTCCTTCTCAGTTGACATGTCCTTTTTCAATACTTGGATTGTTTTTGTAGTTTCTATGTTTTGGAGTCCCCTCTTACTCTTCGATCTTGCTGAGTTTTTTGGCATCCATATTCTGAATTCTATAGCTATAATTTGTGACATTTCATTCCATTGTTGGAGAGGTGGATTAATCCTTTGGAAGTGATGAAACACTCTGGCTTTTTATGTTGCCAGAGTTATTGTGCTGGTTCCTTCTCATTTGAGGGAGCTTTTGATTTTTCCCCCCCCCAATTTGCTATTATTTGGTTGGGGTACTTTGACTTTTTCTTCTTTGTCCCCTTGTGGATATGACTACAGTGTATGTTGTGCATGGTCAGTGGGTTTTGCTACTAAATGCTTTCAGAGCACCATGCCTCTGTATGGTTCCCTGGCTGCAGATGGGTACATTCTCAGCCAATGCTTGCTGAGGTGATGAATTTTTGTTTTGTGGTGTAGTTCAGGCTGTCATTCAATAGATGGCACTTAAGAATAGGAGCTGGCAGGTAGGCTTACCGCTCTTGGTCTCTGTTCTCCATCTGGGGCAGCAGCACCTGGTAAATCAGGAATATCATCTTCCTCCCACACACAGTTAGCATTGGAGGAATTGGAGGTGCTGCAAAAGTGCAGGCACTGGCTTTTTTTTTCTGTGAAGCTTCCCAGGCTTCAGCAGGAAGAGCAACCATTGGGTTTGCAATTGTGCACGGGGGAGGATGGTGGTGTGTGAGAGATGGTCCCTTCTCCAAGTATGTTTTCAGGCTTTGGCACTGCCTCCCTTGACAAACAGGACTGTCCCTATGTTCCCTTTGTCACATGGAGGACTTTCGATGGCTGCCCAACTACTTTTCTTATGGATGGCCCGTGCTGAACACCAGCTATCCAGGGAGACCACTACTCTGTGATGGCCTCCTGGACCCCTGTGCTTGCCAGAGTCAGCACGGATTGTGGTGGAAGTTCATGGGTGGCCTGGTGATGTAGTGATTTGCCAGGAGATAATCACTGTGCAGGGCAGTGTCCTTGTTGCTGGGCAGCATGTATGGCACCCATATTCTCAGCCTGGGCCTAGAAGAGGTGAGTGGCATTGCTGTACAGCTGGTCACACAGTTCACCTTTCCTGGAGGAAGATCTCTGACTGCCATTGTCAGTGTAATCCTGGAACCTGGGGGCAGAGCAGGCTTCCAATTGTTCAGGAGTTAGTGGATTTTCAGAGAATTTAGTAGGGCAGGGCAATACTTCCACCAGTCTTTTCCGACTGACTCTGAGCACCTCGATGGTCCTTCTCAGCTGGACTTTTACTGTTTTCCTTTGCTCTGCATTCCCAAGCCTCCTTGTATGGGTGCTCTGGTTCTTCCAATATCTGCTCTCTTTATTTTCTGCTCAGAACTTGAGCATTAACTAGCATCCTCAATCTTCCCTCTGAGCAGAACTGTCCTGAAATGTCCTTAGCAGCTACCTTGAAAAAAAAAGTGGGTGAATTCCAAATGATCTTATGTTAGCTAAGAATTAGACTGAAGTTCCCAACTTCTGAAACCCACAGTGTGGAACCACATGAACAGTAAGTATTCCTTGTCATTCCTTATCATCTCAACAAAGAACGCTTTGATTTCATATACATATTTTTCAAGTATATATTAATGCTATTGCAGTAAGTAAAAATATAAATTCATGTAAAAATTACAGTAAATTTGTAGTAGGTTTTAACAAAAATAAATTTTTCGATTGTACTTCTATCACTGGGATGATTTAGCTATATTTGTAGTTTTCATTTCAATACTTTAAAAATCAAAGCCATTTATGCATGGTTTAAAAATATCAAATAATTTTTAGAGAAAATGGCATACTATTGCCCTTTCCTATTTTATTCATAGTACTTTTTTTTCCTGTATAGCTAAATATTTATTAAGTTTGTACTTAAGGTAACAGGAGATACTGAGGAAAGTTAGGACACAGCACAGCAATTATTGGCATGCAAGTCATTTTAGCTATGGGGTCTTCACCATTTGTCCTTCCTGGTAGACAGTGGACAAGAGACTTTTGTAAATTGATGTCCTCTTTTTTGGCAAATAGTAGGAGAGAGAGCTTTTCTTGGATCTGTTTCTTTGAAGTTCCCTTCAGCTCAAAATAATACCTATTTCGAGGTGGCATACTCTAGTCTTCTACATTGTTCTCAAACCAGGTTGCTTCTTCCTAATTGTCACTAATCTTTTCATGATCTTCTTATTCCTCTTAGCACAGTCAGGACATAATATATTGTCTTCTAGGCGTGAGGATGGGAAAGTGCAGGCTGACAACAGGAAGACAGAGATCATCCTCTAGGTAGTGGCAGGTACCCAGGCCTGACCTGCGTGAAACCCCAAATAAACCCAGCCCTTTGCATCTGCTGGGAGAAGTCTGCCATGGACCACATACCCACCACCTGACACCAGCGGCCGGCATCAAAAAGGCCTTGACAGAAGCAGACATGCACCATGAAGTCACAGCCTTAGGCTGAATGACTCTTGCAGCAATCCTTGTACATGCTGCCAGCATGACTTCCTCAGCTGAAGTTATCGCTGCAACTGTAGTAGTCTCTAATGCCTTTCATTCATCTTACTTTTCTGAAGCCTTGCTCTCTTGATCACTGCCTTGTGTTCCCATGACTGTGGCTGTAATTTGGTCTTCTGTGATGTTGCAGGAATATCATGCTTTTGTTCATGTTTTGCCTCTGGAGATTCAGATAAACAGATTATCTTGCCACTGGTACTCAAATTGAGTTGATGGCACCAATTCCACAAAGTGTCTCAACATTCCCTAGTAGTGAGAGGCAAAATGGTAGGCAAGGGAAGGACTAGGATTTTCCACCTAGCTTTTGGGTGAGCTTCGAATGGTTCATCCCACCGAGGTAGATAAACTTTGTTGTTTCTTGGGCTTCTTTAGTTTGACATCAGAAGTTGAAGAAACACTTGGTTCCATTTGTTTTTCTATATCTGATTCATCTTTAACTGGAAGAAATGTAAAAATCACACTTTCTTCATCATCTATTTCCTCCTTGAAGAAATTCTTTTTGCTGCTCTCATAGTTAGAGCCTGACATTTTCAGCAACATGCAGGGCCAGGCAAAGACAGCAACATTGAGGATATCTGCAATGTACTTATAAATTTGGTACTACTCTTCAGACTTAATTACATTGAACTATTTTTCTGGTATGTATTTAGTAATAATATGTTTATACAAATATTTCTTCATTTATTGTTTGTTTTTCCTATAGTTAGTAGGTGTCTTATTTAAAAATTATGCTTATATGTGCAACTTCTCCCCCGCTCAAATGGTTTTATATGCATTCCAAACCTCACAACGCTTCAGCTTTGTGTTCTGTGGGCCTCATATGGAGCTCTTGTTCAAGGACATCCATTTGTGGTTTTCTTTCGATGGCTTCCTTCTTACCAAATTTTCTGTCTTCTTCATTCTTGGTTTGCTTCCAAATTTTGGTGAAGAAGAGTTTTCCAACCATCATTTTATGATGTCTCTTCCTGAATCTTGGTTTTGTCTTGATCTGTGACTGATTATATTATGGAATAGAGTATTTTATTTGAATTAAATCTGATTGATCTTTTACATTCTCATACATAGATATTTGCATCTTCTTCCATATTTAGGAAGTTTTCTGCTGTTATTTGAATAATTTTTCTATACCTTTTTCATTCTCCACTTCCTTTTGTACACTGATAACCCATGTATTTGTTCTCTTGATGTTATCTCTTAAAACTTATAAGCTTTTAAAACATTTTTGCATTTTGGTTTCATTTTTCCCCATTTGCTGTATATTTTCCAATAATCTGTCTTTGAGTTCATAATTTTTTCCTCTGCTGGATCAATTATGCTGTTGATGATTGCTATTGGATTTTATATTCAGTGCATTGTACTTTTCAGGTTCATGATTTCCTTTTTTAAAATTTCAATTTTTTTCTTAAATTTCTCGGACAAGGTTTTGAATTTTTTTCCTCTATTTTCTTGATGCTCTCTGAGCTTCCTTAAAATAGGCATTTGAATGTTTTGTCAGGTAGTTATTTCATTTTCATATGTTTTGGGTCAGTGGGGCCTTATTTCGTCTGTTTGGTGACATCATAACATTTTGATTTTTAAAAAATTCTTGTGGCTATGTGTTGATCTTTGCACATTGAATTAGGGACCTAATACAATCTTCACACTCTAGTTTTGTTTGGAAGTATCTTTCAGCAGTAAACCTCCCCAGAAAGTCAGAGCGTGTCTACTCGTGGAATTTCTAAGCTTGTGACCATTTCACTGTTGCGGCACTAGGGGTATGCCCTAAACCCAGACTTCCACTGAAGAAATTCCATAACCACTGAGTTTGATGCAGCTTTTGGTCTCACAAAATGTTCCTGACCAGGGATATCTGTGTATCACGAAGCCTGCCCAAGGCCAGTGGCAGCTATGGTATGCCTGCCATTAGGTTTATTGGGTGCCTGTGGCCCTTGTAGTCAAGCAGTGGTGATAGGGGCTTGAGTTTAAGTTTGGCTCACTAGGGCCTTGGGTTCCAGTCTGATACCAAGGTGGGTCTAGAAATTCCAGCCAGGGGCGCCAGCCTTAGGTCAGTGGGTATGACTTTTCCCAGTGCTGGGTGTTACCATGGTGGACCTGATACTTGTTCCAAGACAAAGTCCTACATTTATATCCTTCTCCTTCCCTTAAGCAATGGTGTCTTCCTTTGTGCTACGTTGCCTGCAGTATGAAGTGGAGGTGATGTGGGTGATTCAAAACTTTCTCTCTCTCTCTCTCTCTCTCTCTCTCTGTATGTGTATGTGTATGTGTCCTAGTCTGTCATCTTGTTTCTAAGTACGTTTTGAAATTGAGAAGCATGAGTCCTCTAAATTTGTTTTTTTTTTCTTCAAGATTGTTTCAGTCATTTAGGGTCCCTTGTAATTTTCTACTTATTTGAAGATTAGCTTCTACATTTTTTAGAAAAAGACTTTCATAATTTTGATAGAGATTGAATTTGTTCTGTAAATTGCTTTGGCTTATCTTCCAATCCATGAGTATGATATGATAGTCTATTTATTTTGGTCTGTGTAGAAGTTTAACAAACTTTGGGATTCATTGAGAAAAACATATGACAATGAGGGAAAGTAAAGCACAACATGTGTTGAACCCGGGACTCTAATGAAAGAGATAGAGACCACAAAGAGCCAGCTCCGATGCAAACACACGAGGGTCTTTATTCAGGCTCGAGTCTGGGCTCACGCCCGAAGCAGCAGCTTCAGGGATGAGAGCCTTGATTCATAATGGCAAGCAGTTTTTATGCACAATTACAGAGGGAGGGGAAAGAACTTTAAACTTGATTTTACATGATTGGGTAATTTCTCCTAATGGGTACGGGAACACTTGGTATTGGTGGGTGCTGCCCGTGATTGACAGAAACCCACTTAATGGGCCGAGTGGAATGTTAGATAAGTTAGGTCCATGCAGTCCCTGCGTATGAAGTAACCTGAGCCGGCAGGCAAAGGGTTACATTAGCCCTTTAAGTTTCCATCCCAAGGTATGCTTAGGAAACCTTGTTTGCTTAACATTTACATAACATAACATGGTCATTATGGGACAACAAAAGCCAAACTTAATAAAGTTTTAAATATGAATGCTGCAAACACATACAGTGAATGTGGGGTAGAAAATCATATACTAATTCTGGGAATTTATAAAATATCACAAGCGTATTATAGCAAGGCGGTTTCTTTCATAAAAGTCTTTGTTCCCTGCAGGTTTACATAGCCACTGCGTGTAAATTATCACTGGGATAAAAACCGGTATAGAGAGCAGCTGGCGCCTCTGAGTCTGCTGCCACCTTGTAGGAATGTCTGAAAGGGGCTTATCGCTTTGTCATTTACATCCCGTTGTAAAAGCATAAGTTAGCCTACTAATTTGGGGCTGACAATGCTTAACCCAAGAGTTCTAAATACAAACACTGCTTACGCCATTATTGGTCACGACCCAGCACCCGACATATGCCTAATTCTACGGGGTCTGAGGTAGGATTTAAAGTACTAAGATTTCATTTGAGGTAGAATTTAAAGTACTAAGATTTCATAAAATACATGAGGTAGGAATACACAAAATATATAGTAAACATGAGGTGGGGATATATGAAATATAGTGAACTAAACGCTACTTTTGCAACAAATAAGTTTCTTGGTTTCTTGGGTCTCTCAATAGCATGCTCTTAACCTAAATCTATTGTTGTCTTCTCACATGCTTTATTAGGCAATATTTTGACAGGGTTGCATGACAGAGTAGTCTCTTACAACATGTGATTGTCCAAAGATTGAGGTAAAGGGACCCTCAGAAGGGGTGGAGGGCAAGAAACTAGGTTTATTGACCTTTTGGCCCTTGTAGATAACCAGTGGTGATATTGGCTTTCTATTCTCTTCCACTGATTCATGTATTTATCATGTTTCCAATACTATTCTGTCTTGGTTATTGTGACATTATGAAAAGTTTTGAAATTGAGTAATGTGAGTCTTTTGACTTTGTTCTTTTTCAAAATTATTTTGGCCATTCTTTTGCCTTTACCTCTCTTTACAAATTTTAAAATTACTCTGTCATTATCTACATAAAAACTTGCTAGAATTTGGTTGGGATTACATTGAATGTATAGAATGAAACTGAGAAGAATTAACTTATTAATAATATTCTGTTTTTCAATCCATGAGCATGTTATATCACTGTAATTATTTGGAGCACTTTGATTTCTTTCCTCCGTGTTTGTAGCCTTCTGATAATCTCCTGAACTTACTTTGTTAGATTCAAACCTAAGTATTTCACCTTTTCTGATGCTATAAAATATAAGATTAGGTGAGGTGCAGTGGCTCATAACTGTAAACCCAGCACTTTGGAAGGCTGAGACATGAGGTTTGCTTGAACCTAGGAGTTGAAAACAAGCATGGGCAACACACAGAGACCACATCTCTATAAAACATAAAAAATTAGCAGGAAGTGGTGGCTCACACCTATAGTCCCAGCTACTTGGGAATCTGAGGCAGAAGGATCACCTGAGCCCAAGAAGTTGAGCAACATAATGAGACCCTAACTCAACAAACAAATAACTTTTAATTCTAATTGTTCGTGGTTAGTATATAAAAAAAGCAATTGATGTTTTCATATTAACCTTGTCTTTTTCAGCCTTGCTAAATAAAATCTAGTATCACTTCCAGGAGTGTTTTGGTAGAACTTCAGACGGTTTTCTGTGTAGACAATCATGTCTTTAGCTAATCATCAGGGAGTAGTGGTCGGCACCATAACTCATCACACTGCATCATATACCATGCAATCTTGTATCTCTTTTATCTTTTCCATACTAGGATCACATCCTCCCCAAATAAATGATTAACACTTAATCCTTGCTTAAGGCTATGATTTCTAGAGAGCACAGACTTTCACAATATTTTATGTGTCCCAAAATAAATTTTAATTATTTGATTTCAGTATGAAATATTGATATAGTAACACCACAACAAACATATGTTTGTTGTTCACAGCTAATATGCAGTGAATCACCTCATAAGAATTGTAATCATCACCAAGATCAAGAAACACCTATTGATAGCAGCTCCATAAGTCCATGCATGTGTCCCATTTCAATTAGAGTCTTCAAATCTTGGACAAAAACTGTGATCTCAACCTTTAAATAATTACTCTCTTGCAAATGTACAAAATTATACATTTTTGTAATTTATGCATTTTAAGTCTTCATTAGTCTGCAGAATCTCTTGAGAGTCTTCTCACTTTATTCTAATCCACTTGTTGAAGAACCAGGTGTTTTGACTGTAGAGTTTCCCATAACGTGAATTTGGTAATTCCAAACACATGGTACAGCTAAATATATCTGTTTCAAGCTTGTCTTGTAGATTTCCTGTTCTAGACCTGAAATCAGTTATTTCTCCAAGAAGTCCTAGATTTTCATATCAAAAAAGTATTGTAAAACCACAATCCAAACCTAGAAAAGCTTGTTTTTACTGGACTGGCCAATGTTATTAGAATTTTCAGTTGACAGAACCAGGGCAAAGATAGATAGATGATACAAATTAACAGCTAGCTAGCTAACTAGATGATAGATAGATTAAATATTAGTCTGTAGCTGGGCTCGGTGGCTCGGCCTGTAAGCCCTCGCCTTTGGGAGACTGAGATGAGTGGATTGCCTGAGCCCACGGGTTCGAGACCCGCCTGGGCAGGTGAGACCTCATCTCTACAATAAAATCAGAAAATTAGCCGGGTGTGGTAGTGTGCACCTCTAATTCTGGCTACTCGGAAAGCTGAGGCGGAAGCAGGTCGAGGCTGCGATGGCCAGGAGTGGCCACTGCACTCCAGTCTGGGTGACAGAGACTTCAACTCAAAAAAAAAAAAAAAAAAAAAAAAATATATATATATATATATATATATATATATATATATATATATATATATTAGTCTGTTAGGTATACACATTTCAAATATAACCCTCAAGATTTTACCTAACCTCTTCTATATTGTTCTTAGTATTAATATATAATAAGTATTCATTTTATTTGTATTACTTATACAAATAACAATCTTAGGATACTTGCCCCACAAATAATTATTGAAAACATTTAAAAATATTTGCATATGGCTTCTCACTTCTTCTCTTTTGAAAAAAATTGTCATGCTGCATCAGCATTGTCAGGGAATATAGGTATTACAAAAGATGATTTTTTAGGTCTTTTGAGTAAATAAATATTTCTTAACAACATGCAAGAGTATAAATCATAGAAAAAATACTATATTTGACAAAAGAAAAATTAACACTTCAACCTAGAAAAATTATTTAAAAGGTGGAAAGCAAAAACTAAGTGACTGACAAGTTATTTTCAATGTATATAAGATAATATAGAATAAGTATCCACAATATCTAAATATCACTATATCATTATTTTTCTTAAAAAACAGAGACTCAGGATAAGAAAATGTGATACTTAATTTTATTTCTTGTTATTATCTTATATTCTCTACTCAGTTCTAAAGGCACTTTAAAATATCTAAATTTACAAAAGGTATTTTGGCCAAAATATCACCTTTCTTACATCAGATATTGTCATAAATGAGCAAAATTTTGATCCATTTAGAGTTGATTTTTGTGTATGGTGATAGGTAGGTGTCTTGTTTTAATCTTCTTCATGTGATCAGCCAGTTTTCCCAGCATCATCTACTGAATAAGTACTCTTCTGCCCAGTGGTTGTTAGTGGAAACTTTGTCAAAGATGAGATGGTTGAGAAATTGAGGTTTTGCTTCTGGGATCCCTATCCTGTTTCATTTGTCTATATGCCTGTTTTAGTACCAATACCAGGCTGTTTTGATTATTGTAGCCTTATAATATAGTTTAAAGTCTGGAAGTGTAATGGCTGCCACTTTGTTTCTTTTGCTGAGAATTGTTTTGGCTATTCATGGCCATTTATATTTCCATATTAATTTCTGTATTGTCATTTCCAGGTCTGAGTAGTATGATGTTGCTAATTTAATGGGTATTGCATTGAATCTATAGACTGCCGTGGGCAGGATGGACATCTTGACAATACTGAGTCTTCCAGTCCAGGAGCATGGAATGTTTTTTTCCATTTGTTTGTGTCTTCTTGGATTTCTTTGAGCAATGTTTTGTAGTTTTGGTTGTAAAGGACTTTTCCTTCTCTGGTTAGGAAGTTGCCAAGGTATTTCTTTTTTGTGTATGGCTATTGTGGATGAGATTGTGCTTTTTATTTGTTTCTCTGCCTGCTTGTTGTTGGTGTATAAGAATGTGACTGTCTTTTGTGTGTTGATTTTGTATCCTCTTACTTTGCCAAAGTCCTTTATCAGTGAAAAAAGGTTTTTAACAGATTCTCTTGAATTTTCAAGGTATAGAATCATTGTCAGCAAAGAGGGATAACTTGACTTCCGCTTTTCCTATTTGGATACCCCTGATTTCTTTCTCTTGTCTCATTGCTCTAGCTAGGACCTCAAACTATAAGAACCTTAGATGCCGGGCTCAGTGGCTCAGCCTGTAATCCTGTACCTTTGGGAGGCTGAAGTGAGTGGATTGCCTGAGCCTGCGGGTTCGAGACCCGCCTGGGCAGTGAGACCTCATCTCTATAATAAATAAAAAAATCAGCTGGGTGTGGTAGCGCATGCCTGTAATTCCGGCTACTTGGAAGGCTGAGGTGGAAGGATCGCCAGAGCCCAGCAGGTCAAGGCTGCAGTGGCCGGGAGCGGCCACTGCACTCCAGTCTGGGCAACAGAATGAGACTCCAACTCACAAAAAAAAAGAACCTTAGATAATGCAGTAGACACTTATGGAAATTGGAACTGGAAACCAATTCCTGATCAAAACCCTAGATGCCCATACCATAAGAGAAGATTGACAAGTGGGACCTCATCAAACTAAAAGTTTCTGCAAAGCCAAAGAAACCATCAAGAGAGCAAGGAGGCAGCCCACAGAATGGGACAAAATATTTGCCAACTTTATATCTGTAAAGGTCTAACATCCAAGTTCTACAAGGAGCTCAAACATGCCAAAAAGAAAAAAAACAAACAGCTCTATGAAAAAGTGGGCAAACGATCTGAATAGACACTTCTCTAAAGAAGACATATGATTAGCCAACAGATACATGAAAAAAATGCTCAACCTCACTGATCATCAAAAAAATGCAAATAAAAAACTCACTGAGATATAATCTAACTCCAGTCATGATGGCCATTATGAATAACTCAAAAAACAATTGATGCTGGAGAGGACACAGGAAAAGGGAACATTTCTGCACTGTTGATGGGAAAGTATACTAGTACTGAGAGGACAACAATAGATTTAGGTTAAGAGCATGCTGTTGAGAGACCCAAGAAACCAAGAAACTTATTTGCTGTAAAAGTAGCATTGAGTTCACTATATTTCATATATCCCCACCTCATGTTTACTATATATTTTGTGTATTCCTACCTCATGTATTTTATGAAATCTTAGTACTTTAAATCCTACCTCAGACCCTGTAGAATTAGGCATATGTCGGGTTTTAAGCAGTGTTTGTATTTAGAATTCTTGGGTTAAGCATTGTCAGCCCCAGATTAGCAGGCTAACTTATGCTTTTACAACAGGATGTAAATGATAAAGTGATAAGCCCCTTTCAGACATTCCTACAAGGTGGCAGCAGACTCAGAGGCGCCAGCTGCTCTCTATCACCGGTTTTTATCCCAGTGATAATTTACACGCAGTGGCTATGTAAACCTGCAGGGAACAAAGAATTTTATAAAAGTAACTGCCTTGCTATAATAAGCTTGTGATAATTTATAAATTTCCAGAATTAGTATATGATTTTCTACCCCACATTCACTGTATGTGTTTGCAGCATTCATATTTAAAACTTCGTTAAGTTTGGCTTTTGTTGTCCCATAATGACCATGTTATGTTATGTAAATGTTAAGCAAA
>NW_007247659.1:36782-57036 GCF_000164805.1 Carlito syrichta
GGGAGCTCAGTGTCGAGCTGGAAGACAACTTGGGAAACTTAGTTCTTGTAAGAAATGGAGAGGGGAAAGAAACACAGAAATGAATTTGGCAGTCACATAGAGAGAGAGGAACAAAGCCAACAAAGGAACTGAGTGGGAGATGGTTGAAGCTAACAGAGCAGGAAGCGAATGGGTTATATCAAGATTGCACAAGGTGAAAGACATGGGGAACCTGGCCATAGGCTACCTCTTCCTCTGCCTGCTCTGTACTACTCACACAGTCCCAGAACACAGCAAGTCCATTCTCCCTTGTCACATCAACTCCCAGAACACAGCCCCGCTGTACTTCCTCATTTGGGACTGGCCTAATGACATTAGTGACATCAGGTAAGACAGTGGCTCTTGCCAAGGCCTTCCATACCGATCTGAGAAAGTTCACCAATTAGAGATGCCCCTGTATCAACACATCCAGCTCCAATATTGCTAAGGAGTCAGGGTGGAGGAGAAAGTTCACTCTCAAAACTGCCTGTGAAAAAAAACCACAGGGAGGTAATGTTAGTGTTGAACATTGGAAGCAGAAAGCACAGGAAAAGTCGAAGCTTCGGTACGGACCTGGAAGAACTCAGAGAATCAATAGTGGCCTTTACACAATGAAAAGAAACCACGAAAGCCCAGAGCAAAATAGGGGAAATGATTCCAGTACCAGAAATAAAATATTTATGTCAGCTAATAGATTATTTAAAATCTCACGTTTCTAGTTTTTCCCATTCACAGGTCCAAGGAGGAACTCACACATAATTTGTTTATTTATGCTTGTAAAGTTTATTTGGTGATATACATTATAACTTCAAAAGTACATATGAATGTATGTATCCATTTAAAAAATAACAGGATACTCTCCCATGTAGGCAACATCCAATTATTGATTGAAGCACTGTCAGTTAGATATCCCTTGTAGCTCACGAACTATTTGATCTTCAGAAGGATCATTGGGGATTTCAATTAGTACCTTCAGATGATTCAAGTTCATCATGAATATTGTCTTCAGAACAGAGTTAATTTTTGAGGAGTTGATAGCAGCATTTCATGCCATCCCCAAAGGCCTGTATAAAGTTGTTGTTCCAGAGGGTGAAGATAAAGGATGCAGAAAAGGAGTCTCCACTAAACCCAGCAAAGTTGCTACCCTGTTTTATTCAGTTGCCTGTGTTTGCTTTGGTTTTACATAGAGGAATAAGCAGCTACCATGGTCTATCACAACAAAGGTGAAGTGGGAGGCACAGGTAGAAGGATTTCCTCCAGCCAGAGCCTCAGGGGATCTTGAGGATGGTGGAGATGATTTAGGCGTAGGAGACAATCATAGGGATCAAAGAACCGATGATAATGAAAACAGCCATTAAAAACAAAATAAACTCTGTGAAAAGAGTATCATCACAGGATGCCTTGAGCAACTGCCCTCGGGCACAGTAAAAATGGTCTAACACATTTGATTTGCAAGTCAGCTGAAAGGTGGCATAGACTGGCCAGATTTCAGAAAGGAATCCAAACACCCAACACACAATTACCACCCAAATGCAGGTGCAGCTACTCATAATGATGCTGTATCTCAAGGGGTGACAGACAGTCACATAATAGCCCACAGCCATTGCTCCCATCAGTGCCAACTCTGTGGTACTCAAAGAAAGACACAAATAGAGTTGTCTAGCACATGCAGTCAAAGATATCATCTGAGTCAACCACTCACAGAGCATAAAAGGGACAGTAGTGGATGTGATCAGGACTTCCAGGAGGGAGACGTGGCTGAGGAAGAAATACAAGGGGGACTGCAGATGCTTATAAACACAGATGGTGACCATGATGACTATGTTTCCCATTACTGTCACTGAGTACAAGAAGACGAAGACAGCAAAAAGGATACGGCATACTTCTTAGGAGTCTGGGAAGCCTAAAAGAAAAAAATCATTGACACTAGGGTACTTCCCCAACATTTAGATCTGAGCACTTGTTTCTTGTGAAATCACGACAAGAAAAGAGATTCTGAAGTGACTAACATGAAATAGACCACAGAGCATGAGCAACTTTGGATTTCTAGGGCTTGGCTTTATCCCTCACATTTGTCATGTCTTTATTCAAATGCCTGAGATCAGGAAGCCTTTCCTCATCGTTCTGTCTAAAAGAGGACATACTATGCTTTTCTTTCTATCACCTTACTAAAATGTATATTTTTAGAGCAGAAATTATATGTTCACTTGTTGCTTATTTTTGTCACTAATTTGGCAGGCTAAGCACTATGAAAAAAAGAATTATGCCATTCGTGTTCACTGTGTCTCATACAGAATGCACTGGTACTATTTTTAACTGAATCAATGAGTTGATCAATTAAAGAGTGAATCTATGAATGAAACTTATCCGTACTTGGCTGTGGTCAATTCTGATGGATACTGTGTTCTCTCCCTCTGTCTTCACTGACACAATACCCAGTCATCATCAGTCCTCTCTCTGGAGACTTGTATGATATAGCAGTTGGGTAACAAGGACATACTTGCTGCGTGAACTCAGGAGTCTAATTTTTCACAACCTCTGTTTAGCCAGAACCAGATGTAAAAAAATAAGAGATATGGTTCTAACAAGAGCAATGAGCTGAGTCTATATCCAGCATTGGATCAGAGAACAGCTAAAAGTGCATTTTGTTGTGCAGAAAGGATCTAGAGATGAGTTTCTCCACTCTGCTTTCTATCTTGTCCACACTTCAGAATCCGGATGTCTTTGTTCTAGAAAGTGCACAAGTTCAGAACTTTTCCTCCTAAACCTCTTTTGCTTTTTTTTTCCACAGAGGAGAAACTACTGGAAGACACTTACACCCAACAATGGGACTGAACTGAAAAGTTGTAGGCTCTTGGGGTTCAGTCCAGGCTGTATAACACCTAATTAATTCTGAGAATGTTCAGTGGGCCAGAGTACGAAGCTGCTTCTTCATCTCAGTGAAAGAGAAAACTGACTTCACACTAGCATTGAGATTAAAGTCAAGAAATCTCAGTGCCAGGTGGATGCAGTGGTTCATGCCTATAATCCCAGCACTTTGGGAGGTGGAAGCCAGAGGATTGCCTAAACACAGGGCTAGAGACCAACCTGAGTAACCTGGCAAGACCTTGTCTCTACAATAAATAAAAAAAATTAACTGGACATGACAGTGTGTGCCTGTAGTTCCAGCTGCTTGGAAGACTGAGGCAGAAGGATTGCGTGAGCCCAGCATGTCAAAGCTGCAAATTTGAACATAGGAAAATTTAGGTTATCCAATTTCAAGAGTAGAAAAAAAATATAGAAAAGTGAAGCCTAAGAGAAACCTGTGAGACACCAGCAAACACTCAAGCATACACATAATGAAAATCTCAGCACAAAAAGATGAAATGTAACTGTGAACATGCCACTGCATTCCAGTCTGGGTGACAAAAAAAAAAAAAAAAAAAGAAAGAAAGAAAAGAAAAGAAAAAGAAAAGAGTCAGAAATCTCAGTGCTAAGAAATGCCCCAGAGTTTTTCTCTTTCTCTCCTTTCCCTCCAGAATGCATTCCCATGGAAAGTTCTTAATTAAGGAAAGTAAGTTCAGAGAAATCCGATGGATGCACTCAAGGGAAAACCAGAAAAAGTTTCAGTCCTTCTCTCCTGTGGCTAATCAAGTTTAAAACTCTTTAAAATGTTGTGTAATGGGCAAAGTGAAAGAGTCTGTCAATACCCGTACTGCCTACCTCTAGGATCCAAGTGCTGGTTATTACCAAGCAGTTCTAGTCAGGCTTATGCTCTCTTAGGTGGCTTTTTCTAATTCCATTGACATCTACAAAGCCTAAGATACTCCTAAGTGGAAGATTTCACAGGTTGGTGGACAATAAACATCAGAAATACAGAGAGCATTGAATGGTAAGTGATGTGAACGAATATTGGACTAGGAAGCTTCAAGATCCTGTTTTTCACAGAAACAGGAGAAAACAGCAGAGATTATCAGAACCAACTCTTCCAGAACTCTGGAAAACTTTCAGAGTTTGTCAGCAACCAAGCAAAACTGATCCACAGAAAAGACAACTTTGAAATGTTAGGAAAGCCTTGTAGTATTTTTACTTACTTTTGCTCACCCTCTTCCCAGCTCAGCAGGGGTCTTGAGAATGACAGCTTATGTCTCCTGGATGGCAATCTAGTTTCTGGTTCCACAAGGAACTGAACTTCTTCACAAAGTATTGTGTATGTCCATTTTAATTGGTCTAGGGCTACCTAAAGGACTCGTCATTGTTCACCTTACACAGCAGAAGGCACTCATAGTAAAAAAGTGCCAGGCATTGCTCAAGAACTTAGAACAATAACTAAAGCCTTGCAGTCACCTAGGGTAAAGATTACTATTGAGACATGTAATAGACTATTTAAAACCTCAGAATAAATGTTAGGGAAATTTTCCTTGGTAAATTATTACATTTAAAAGTACCCATATATACTGAGAAATTTAGAAAATCACACAGATGTTAATGGAAAGATGTATGATCAGAAAAGATTTGAAGAAAAACTGCAACGCTTTAATTCGTTGATGTCTAGGCTTGGTGATATTCTAGCTAAGTGCTGGAGAGGTGTCCCAGCACTGAATCAATCTACAAATATAAGAAGAGTTTGGGGTGGGGGATTGATTGTTTTCTTGTTCATTTGTGTTTCAAGATTTTGATTGTTACATTTTAGGTTTTTTGTTTTGTTTTGTTGCTCTTGGCATTTAAGAAAATCTCTATCAAAACTGGGGCTGAAAACAGCTTAAAAAAACATAGACTTCAATTGCCACACATGATAAGGAATACAGCCTTAAAAATAATAATACTAATAATAATGCGAAATAAATCTCTAAACAATTGGTTGACTTTGGCCTTCAGCAATAAAAAAAAATCTTAAAGAAGAGATATTCTGATTTCCAGAAATATGACATTCTCCACAATACATTTTAAAAAAATAGCTGGGTGTGATAGCATATGCACCTGTAGTTCCAGCTACTTGGAAGGCTGAGGTGGAAGGATAGCTTGAGCCCAGCAGGCCAAGGTTGTAGTGACCATGAGCATGCCATTGCTTTCCAGTCTGGGCAGCAGAGTGAGACTCCTACTAAAAAAAAAAAAATTCAAATGTGTAGTGTTTAGCAAAAAATCAAAATGCACACAAAGAAACAAGAAAGTATTAGTTAAAAGAACAAAATAAATGGTCAGAAACAATTCTTAAGGAAGGCCAAACTGAATAAGTAAAGATTGTTAAAAAATTGTCCAAGATGTGTTGTTAAAACTAAAGGCAAACATAGGTCAATAACTAAAGGAAATCAGAAAAATTATGTATAAAAAATTGAAACTATCAATAGAGAAATGCAAATTATAAGAATGGACCAAATGGAAAATCTAGAGCATAAAAGTAAAATAACAGAAGTGAAAATTTATTAAAGAGTTATTATGGTATATTTAAACTGAGTAGAAGAAACTTCAGCAAATTTGAACATAGGAAAATTTAAGTTATCCAGTTTCAAGAGTAGAAAAAAAAATAAAGAAAAGTAAAACCTAAGAGAAATCTGTGAGACACCAGCAAACACTCAAGCATATGTATAATCAAAATCTCAGCACAAAAAGATGAAATGCACAGAAAGAATATTTAGGAAATAATGGCTTAAAACTTCCCAAATTTGTTGAAAACATGAATCCATACATCAATGAAGTTTAAACAGAAGAAACAGAAATCCACAACTCATTCCCTTTCCTTTTAGCCAGAGTCTTTCCAGTCAGGCTGAAAAAGACTGAATGACAGAAAAAGAGGTGGGAGAAACAACAAATATCTCCACCACATTGTCTTCAAGACAGCTGGGATCTAGGAAAGCATGAACAATCTTTTTTGCCTTCTTTAAGTCCTCCTGATGTGAACATACACAGAGCACTAAAACATTACTTCTGGGAGAAGAAGGGATAGCCCTTGAGATGACTCTGACCAAACCCCAGAGTACTCTGAGATTTTGAATTCTTAAACGTTCACAGGGCAGCAAACAAATAAGGAAGATTTATAGCTGGATGTGGGAGCTGGATTTGGAGAGGGGATCTGAGTTGAAAATGAGACTGTTCCTGAGGAGGGCGTGTGGGTTCAGTCACCTGTGGCGCCTTCTTGTAAAATGTCTGGAGACTCACTCCAGAATCAGGAAGAGGCCAGGCAGAAACCATAAGTCATAACCACGCTTTCTCTTCTCATTTAGTGTTACCAATCAGAATCAGGATTTCAACTGTGACCATTGTTCTAACAAAGACGTTTGATGCTACATCATGTGGCATCCGCTACCATAGGATCTGTAAGAAGAGTGCCAAATGATCGCAGTTCTCTGGGAAAAGAATAAATATCCTTATGGAGTCGGCATAAAGAGAATATTTACACTGGGATTGGTCCAGGAAATACAGAACATCAAAGTAGTGTGTCAATTGTCCACTGGTTACTGGCAGAGCTTCGCAGTGAATCCTCAGGGCTAATGCACTATACCCCTCCACAAATATACTTACATACACACAACTGAGGCAAAACTCCCATTCTGAGCCAGCATTTCCCTGAGACCATATTTTCCTGTGAGAGTTGTACCTGCAGCTCTTTTTGAAATCCCACAGGTTGTCTGATCTGTGATGCTTTAATCTGTCTGTCTACCAGTAGATGTCCCTGTCAGTCTGGGAAAATGAGCTTCTGTAGTCTGCTTTGGAGGTCTGGATGCTAGACATCTCCAGGGGACAAGTTTAGTTTTATGGAGAATGTTCAGTTGGTTTAGGGATAAGGTAATTTTCTATAGAACTGAGTATTTTTGACAGATCATCAGGGTTTGGCCTGTTGACAGAGTCTGTTTTGTTTTATCTTAGAGCATATGACTTTACTACCAGGGAAATACTATAAACTGAGTATGTGTGAATCTTTTTTAGAGAGTAGCATGAGAAAAGAGGAATAAACTCAGTTTCTGTGACCTCATCTCTGTCCCCAAGAAAACTCCATTCACATTTTCCCCTACAAGTTAGAGCAGCAGAGACCGTCCTCAGTCTAAACTAAGTCCATACCCTGGGGAGCTCTCCTGGTGCTGAGCTTGGAGAGGAGTATATGTTTATGAGTGTAGAGACAGGTCTGGGTAGCACAGGAGTCTGCTTGGCAACCCCTTTGAATAAAACCAGACAGCTAAAGAACTCAAACAAACTAAATCTCTGTCCTTCAGCAAAACTCTGAAGAGACACATAAGCTAAAAATATTCTTGTCCTGGTCTGAAACTCCTTCATGGCATTAATAACTTCTTTGTAAATAAATTTGGGTGAACAGATTCCTTTTGCTCTGCAGGTTTTGAGTACCTGACCATGTTTGTTCAGTATATTTTAATAATAGAGAGCAGCTCTTGGTCTCCTATAGTAACAACAAATTCCTCCCTTACGTTCTAGAGAAAGCCTTCTACTGGGCAGCACAGTGACCCAGAGAAGCCTTGCACTGACGGGCATCACATTTACTCAAGACTGGTTCAGCTAACAAAGGAGTAGAAAAAGAGGACGATGCTCAGGGAAGTATGGGTGGAGACAAGAAGTAAGATCATATACAGGGAATACCAGGGACAAATATAATTTGTGATAGAGGACACAGGAAATTTATTTGGCTACACCAGTAGAAAAGCAAGAAAAAGGTAGAAAAGTCTTGTGGCACCCTGGCTATTCAGCACTCTCACAAGACCAGCTACATACCCTCTTGGGTACATGAGAAAGAGAAAAGAGATGCCTTGTGTGTTTTGAGTAACAAGAATTGAACCATAATGAAAGACTGTGTAAAACTAATGGGAATTGTAGTCACCTATGTAAAGCGCTTACAACTGTGTCTATTAATGATGTACCATAGTAATGATTATGTTTATCATTATATGTAAGCTAAACTGCATTGCTGTAAATTTTATTTTTGTTGCCATACCGAATTCTGTTTCTATATTGTTAGGTTTCATAATTTTTAGTTCCTGAGCAAAACCACTCACATTTTTTTTTTAAATGAGGTAGTACACCAGGTGTTAGAATTTGCTTGAAGGAGGTTGCCGAAAATAGTTCGTATTAGAGGCGGGATAAAAATTGGAATTATATTAGTACCCAGTGAAGATACAAGTTCTCTGATGGTGTTAACAAAAAATATTTGCCACAGATGAGGAAAAGAGAAAGGCTGAGTCTATGGTGGGGAAAAGAACCCCCAGAATTCCAACCAAAGGTAAGAGAGACTGTAATTGTCTCACTTCCTATTTTATGACAGAATAATTGTGGAATTTCAAGGGAAATAAATGTTCACTACTGGTGATCTGTTTAGTAGACAACTCACATGTCCACCTGAAGGAAACCAGAACATAAGCTGACAAGGTCCTTATGTTTCTTGGCTTGTGTTCAAGGAATCAAGCCTATATTTCCTTTGTCTCCCCTGACCTTTGGTTGCTATTCTATGGATAGCAGAGTGGCACCACGGCTAGCTTGGAGGCTGTTTTTCTTAGCAATTGCCTTGCTTTTAACTTAGAGAGCATAGATGTTAAGATATGCATAGTTTAGTCATTACTACTTACCCTGCTTGTGTGATTTAGTTTAGACATTAACATATATCCTGCTTGTGTGGTTTTGTCCTCCTTTGTGTGGTTTTGCCCCATATAATAGGCATGCTGGGAAAATAAACTTGCTCTCTCTTACTCTCAGCTACCTGGGAGAGAGTCCTCCCAATCCTGCTGTTCTTTGTCTTTCTTTTCTCATTCCCTTCCCCCACCTCAGGCCCTGCTCAGTGAAGGCTGGAACTCCGCATCCACCAAAAAGAACATACTTCTATGCAAGCTCTAAAAGAAGCCCTGTCCTGAGGTAAGGATGAGGATATATAGTGAATATTTAGGCTTTCGTTTAAGTTCATTACTAGAGAGGGTGTTGGGAATCTTGGAGGAGTAGATAAATGTGGTATTTATTATATAGAAGTGGTATTTTTAAAACAATGAAAATTTAGGGTTTGAGTTTTGACTTTGCTTTTAATATACTGTGTGAATATATAAATTTCTTACACTTATTTTTTCTTGGTTTTCTTAGTGGGAGAGTGATACCCTTATACATATTAAATAAGATTCTCTGTGTGCTCACTGTCACTAGGACCCTGTGTCATCACCCGCCCCAAGCATGACTCCCCTCAAAAATGGAGGTAAGGGAATTAAACCATCCTTAATTATTGAAAGATTTGGAACCTTACTGAAAATTGTTGTTATTGACTTGCCAAATGTTAAATCTAGCTTCTTCAGTCTCTTAACCAATAGTCAGGCTTCTGCAGAAACTTTCTATTCTGTACTACTGATCCTCATGAGAGTGCCAGATACCAGTGCCAATGAAATGTTTAACTTTCATTTGTCAAGTCAGCAGGCAAAATTCCTTACTAAATGTGGTGGATACTGCTGACCTTGTGAAAACAGCTCACAATGGGCAGAGCCTGGGAAATGCTTTCTCAATCTCATATTAATGCCTGTGATGGGATCTTTCATCTAACACATGCTTTTGAAGATGATACACCATGCATGTGGATCCTATTCAAGCAATAGAAATAATACATGAAGAGCTTCAGCTTAAAGATGAGGAAATGATTGGACCATTGTAAATAAACTAGAAAAGGTGACTCTGAGGGGAGGAGATAAAAAACTAAAACTTGAATCTTATGAGATGTGCAAAGTCAAACCCTGGGTTATAGATCACAAGAAACCTGCTTGCTTCTATCATGACAGAATAAGAGACTGAAGTGTTGAAAACACATATTTTAGCCAGGCTCGGTGGCTCAGCCTGTAATCCTGTGCCTTTGGGAGGCTGAGATGAGTGGATTGCCTGAGCCTGCGGGTTCGAGACCTGCCTGGGCAGTGAGATCTCACCTCTACAATAAATAAAAAAAATCAGCCGGGCATGGCAGCACATGCCTGTAATTCCGGCTACTTGGAAGGCTGAGGTGGAAGGATTGCCGGAGCTCAGCAGGTGGAGGCTGTGGTGGCCAGGAGCGGTCACTGCACTCCAGTCTGGGTGACAGAGTGAGACTCCAACTCAAAAAAAAAAAAAAAGAAAAAAAAAGAAAGCACATATTTTTGACTTTAAAACCTGTGATCTACTTGGTAAATATATCTGAAAAGACTGTTACTTTAGAAAGAAAAACAAGCCGGGCTCATTGGCTCAGCCTGTAATCTCGCACCTTTGGGAGGCTGAGGTGAGTGGATTGGCTGAGCCCGCGGGTTTGAGACCCGCCTGGGCAGCAAGACCTCATCTCTACAATAAATCAAAAAATCAGCCAGGCGTGGTAGCACATGCCTGTATTTCCGGCTACTCGGAAGGCTGAGGCGGAAGGATCGCAGGAACCCAGCAGGCGAGGCTGCGGTGGCCGGGAGCGGCCACTGCACTCCAGTCTGGGCGACAGAGTGAGACTCCAACTCAAAAAAAAAAAGATAAATTGTATTTAAAAAGAAAAAAAAACAAATGGTCAATAAAAATTAAAGGGTGGGTAGACAAGTATGACCTAGATGCCTTGGTCTTTCTTTTTAGTGGGGCCTTGGAACTCAGATTTCAAAAATTGAGTGCTGAGAGACAGAATAATATGGAAGTGAATGAAACAGAGTGTTTTGTCAGGGACCATTACAAGTATATGGACCAAAAGGAAAGGGACTAAGGCTCCTTGGGTGCAGAGAATATTCACACAGATTTTTTAAATGGATTAATTATGACTGAAATAATGAAATATGAAGATTTTAAACAGGCAGGTTCTGAAAATATACTCAAGGCTGCTGGAAAGTACTGACAGCAAGGCATAAATTGTATTGTTGAAAATGGAGATGTTATCTTCTCCAAATGTAAAACATCTCAACAACCAAAGAAGAAATACATTTTATTTTGTTTTGCTTAATTTAATTTAATTTTTATTTTTGAGTTGGAGTCTCACTCCATTGTCCAGATGGGAGAGCAGTCACACGTTCACGGCCACCCCAGCGTCAACCTGGTGAGCTAAAGCAATCCTTCTGCCTCAGCCTTTCAAGTAGCTGGAACTACAGGCACACCCTACCATGTCCGGCTAAATTTTTGATTTATTGTGAAGATGAGGTCTTGCCAAGTTGCCCGGGCTGGTCTTGAACCCGCTGTCTCAGGCAATCCTCTCACCTCCGCCTCCCAAAGTGCCGGGATTACAGGCTGTAGCCACTGTGCCCGGTCAAGAAACACATTTAGTTATTGCTCATATAAACATACAACTTAAAAAAGATACGTGATTTTTTAAAAATTAAAGTTTCTGAAAACTGAAGAGAAAAGTTAGGGAGATGGGGATCATATAAAAGAAACTATTTTTATTTGCTTTACAATTAAAATACTGTATACCTCTGGTGAAATGCAAGTTCACTAAATGTAAATGACTTTGCTTTTCACATGATAAAGACCCTACTTCAAATTGTAGAAGTTTTTCAGGAACCACATTACTCTCATGATACTTTATTAATCTCCATCATGTATGTCAAGCCTGACACATTTGACAGTGAGGACAATGTGGCTTGCTTTATTTATGTATTATGTATGTATGTATGTATGTATGTACACATGTATTTAGAGACAGATTTTCACTCTGTTTCACAGGCTGGAGTGCGGTTGTATGATCCCAGCTCTTGGCAGCTCAACCTCCTAGACTCAAGTGATCCTCCTGTATCAGTCATCGAAGTAGCTGGGTCTACAGGGGTGTACTATCATGCATAGATAATTTTTATTTTTAGTAGAGAGAAGGTCTCATTTGTTGTCTAGGCTAATCTCGAGCTCCTGGGATCAAGTAATCCTTTCACCTTGGCCTCCTATAGCACTAGGACTACAGTTGTATACTAACACATCTGGGTAATTTTCTTATTTTTTGTAGAAATGAAGTCTCACTATATTGCCCAGTCTGGTCTCAAACTCCTGGGTTTAAGCTATCCCTTTGCCCTGGCCTCCCGAAGTACTAGGATTAAGGCATGAGCCACTGGACCCGGCCATGGCTTATTCCTTTTGAATCTACAACTAATGACTGTTCTACAGTACTCCAGATGTCTACACTCAATAAAACATTGGACAAAAAAAGTAATGAAGAAAAATTCCTTTATGTATTGCAATGGCAATAAACATTAGAAGAAGCACTTCGTGGAGAATGTGAAGTAGAGTTCTGTATCCAAGAAGTAGCTTTTTATTTCTCCAGAAGCTGAATTTAGACAATCTACTTAATTTCTCAGAACTTGTGTACTCGTTTATAATATAGGAATAAAAACTTGCTCAGGTCAATGAAGGGTGACTTTTTCTGTGGCCAAGCCACATGGAGATCAAATTCATATATTCCGTGGCTCCAAATGTGGGTCCAGCCTAGGTCCACCAATCCCTATCCAACCCTAGACTCATGAACAAACCCACCAGAGATCAGCAGAGTCACCAATTGAGCCTATACTAAGTCCACTGAAACCTGAAGTGTGAAACTCTAGGCTTGTTGCTGAATGCCATGGAGTTTTGTCGCTGGCTCTTGAATAACAAAAGCTAACAAAGACAATTTCCTTACTGGTCATTGCCCTTCTCCCTTTATGATCCTTTCGTGGTTTTAACCAGAATATTTTTGTTAAAATATTAGACTGATTCTGTCACTCTTCTTCAACACCCTGTGATGGTTTTCCAACTCACTCCAAGAAAGGGTAAAAGTCTTTATAAGGCTTCTAGGGCTTTACTTGGTCTACAGTCCAATTACCTTGGTTCTTCCTTATTGTTTACTATACCTGGAATGCTCTTTAACATATTTCTAAAGGTCTCACTACTTTAACTCTCTCAAACTTTCCCTAATAGCCTTACTTAAAATTTCAACATTCCCAATAGATATCCCCTTTCATTCCTATATTACTTTCTTCACAATACTTCACCATCTAACAAACTATCGATATTAATAACTTTAATTAAGATAGCATTTGTGCACCATAAAAATCAACTTATTTAAAATGTGCAATTCAATGAGTTTTTGTGTATCCACAGATATTTGCACCCATTACCTCAAAAAGAAAGCCTGTACCAATCAGCTATCACTACCTTGTGTTGACCTCAGTCCTAAACAACCACCAGTCTACTCTCTAGACTATTTATATAAATAGTTCCTCTAAAATTTATTTTGCTATAGTTTGTTGTTGAATTATTATTACTTAAGAAAGATAGGAACAAGACAGAGATGTCTACTCTTACTGTTATTATTCAACATTGTACTGGAAGTCTTAGAAAGAGCAATCCAGCAAGCGAAAAGATAAAAGATATCCAAATTGGCAAGAGGGAGGTAAAAATACTCCTGTTTTCAGATAACATGATTGTATACCTAGAGAACTCTAAAGATTTCTCCAAGAAGTTTCTAGTCTTGATAAATGACATCAGTAAAGTCTCAGGACACAAAATCATTGAACAAAAATCGATAGCATTCCTACATCAACAACGCCCAAGAACCAAATCAAGAGATCAATCCCATTCACACCCATCACACAAAAAAGAAAATCCCTAGGAATAAACCTAACTAAGGAAGTTAAAGATCTCTACAGGGAGAACTACAAAACACTGATGAAAGAACTCATACAACACAAACAAATAGAAAAATCTCTCATGTTCATGAATTGAAAGAATCAATATTGTTAAAATGACCATACTGGCAAAAGAAAACTACAGATTCAATTCAATCCTCATCAAAATACTAACTTCATTCTTCACAGAACTAGGAAAAAAAATAACCTTAAAGTTTACATAGAGACTATAAAAGAGCTTCAATAGCCAAAGTAATTCTAAGTAAAAAGCACAATTGCAGAGGCATCACACTGCCTGACTTCAAATTATACTATAAGTAACAGAACAGCATAATACTGGTAAAAGAATAGACCGATTGAACAATGGAACTAAATAGAGATCCCAGAAATAAAACAACATTCCTACCAAAGCTGATCTTTGTCAAAGCTGAGCTGGCCTTGGTGGCGTGTGCCTGTAGTTCCAGCTACTCGGAAGGCTAAGGTTGAAGAATCACCTGAGCCCAGCCGTCTAGGTTGCAGTGGCCATGAGCACGCCGCTGCACTCCAGCCTAGGTAACAGAGTGAAACTCCAACTCAAAAACAAAACAAAAACAAAAGTCATAGCTGACAAAGATAAACAATTGAGAAAGGACAGTGTATTTAATAAATGGTGTTGGTATAATTGGCTAACCATATGCAGAAGAATAAAACTGGACCTGTATCTCCCACCATATACAAAAGTCTGGATCAAAGACTTAAATGCAAGATCTGAAGTTATAAATAATCCTAGAAGATAACCTAGGAAACACTATTCTAAAAACTGGACTAGACAAATAATTTATGACAAAGACTCCAAAAGTAATTGCAACAAAAACTAAAATAGACAAATGAGACTTAATTAAACTAAAAAAGCTTCTGCAGAGCAAAATAAATAATCAACAGAGGGAATAGAAAACCTACTGAATGGAAAAAAAATATTTGCAAATTATGCCTCAGACAAAGGGCTAGTATCCAGAATATACAAGGAACTGAAATAACTCAACACAAACAAATAAATAATCCCATCAAAAAGTGGGCAAAGAACATAGACACTTCTCAAAAGAAGACACACAAGCGACCAACAAACAGATGAAAATATCCTCAAAATCACTAATTATCAGAGAAATGCAAATTCAAACCACAATGAGGTATCACCTCACACCAGTCAAATGTTTATTATTAGAAAGTCAAAGAACAACAGATGTTGACACTGTTGGGGAAAAAAGGGAACACTCATTCAGTGTTAGTGGGATTGCAAACTAGTTCAACCTTCATGGAAAACAGTTTGCAGATTTCTCAGAGCCAAAAATTGAATTACCATTTGACTAGCAATCCTAATACTTGGGATCTATGCAAAGGAGAATACAACAATATGTAAAAATGATATGAAACTGGATTTGTACTCGTATGCCCATTGCAGCACTATTCACAAAAGCAAAATTATGGAACCAAATCTAAGTGTCCATGAACAATTGAATGGATAAAGAAGATGTGTTATACATACACCATGGAATTCTGCACAGTCATTAAAAGGATTGAAATCATGTTCTTTCCAGCAACATGGATGGAGCTGGAGATCATCATCCTAAGTAAACTGACTCAGAAACAGAACAACAAATTCTGCATGTTCCCTCTCATATGTGGTAACTTAATGGTCACAGAGATGGAAATAATAGACACTGAGGGCACCAATAAGGGGGGAGCTGGGGAGGGTCCTTAGGGTTCAAAAATTACCTGTGGGGTAAAATGTTTACTATCTGGGGAATGGACCACCTGATACCCAATCTCCACCTCTACACATCATGTCCATATAATGAACATGCATGTGTATACCCTGAATCTAAAATAAAGCTGAGAAAAAGAGAAATATATACATATATACATACCAAAAAATATTACAAGGAATTTTAAGTAACAACTCATCATTTTAAAAATATTCGCCATAACATAAATGTCTTGTTGCACACAGACTACTTGATAAAGGTATGTCTATGATGCAGCCCAAAGATCAGAAAATCCTGTTCCGATTATTCTAGAATCCATAAAAGTTGCTTTCCCATATAAAATGCCTGAGGATGAGGCTAGTTCCTGAATAGTTGACAGCAGCGTTTCACCCCACACTGAAGGGCCTCTATGACTGTCATTCCGGAGGGTGAAGATGAAAGGGTTGAGGAAAGGAGTCACTACTGGAACCACAAGGAAACCACTCTGTTGTAATCAGCAGCCTGTGCTTGCTTGGGTTTCACGTAGAGGAATAAGCAGCTGCTGTAGCCAATCATGGCACAGATGAAGTGGGAGGTACAAGTGGAGAAGGATTTCCTCTGGCCGGAGGCTGAGGGGATCTTGAGGATGGTGGAGATGATGTAGGTATAGGAGATAATTGTAGGGATCAAAGAACCAAAGAGAACAAATATAGCCATTAAGAAAAGGATAAACTCTGTGAAAGCAGTATTATTGCAGGAGAGTTTGAGCAATTCCCCGGTCACAGAAAAAATTGTTCACCACATTGGATTTGCAGAAGGTAAGCTGAAAAGTGGCATACACTGGCCAGATTTGAAAAAGAAACTGAAACACCCATGACAAAATTACCACAAAGTTACAGGTGCGACTGCTCATAATGATGTTGTACCTCAGAGGGTTACAGACAGTCACGTAAGGGTCTACAGCCATTGCTCCAAGTAACACAAACTCTGTAGTCCCCAAAGCAAGGTACAGGAAGAGCTGGGCAACACATGCAGTCAAAGATACGGTCTGCATCCCAGGGAGGAGTAACCCCCAAAGCATCACGGGGACGATTGTGGTCATGACCAGAATCTCCAGGACAGAGAGGTGGCCAAGGAATAAATACATGGGGGACTGCAGACATTTATCAAAACAGACAATCACAATGATGACTGTGTTTCCCATTAACATCACTAGGTAAAAAAAAAGAATATAGCAAAAAGAATATGCTATAGTTCTTCAGAGCCAGGGAAGCCAAGGAGATAAAATTCAGTGGCACTAGAATCATTCCTCAGCATTTAGTTCTGAGCCCTTGTTCTTTGTGAATTATAGAGATGAAAGGGAGATAACATAGTTTCTTTTTTTGTTTGTTTTTTTTTGTTTGTTTTTTTGAGTTGAAGTCTCACTCTGTTGCCCAGACTGGAGTGCAGTCGCCGCTCCCGGCCATCGCAGCCTTGACCTGCTGGGCTCCGGTGATCCTTCCACCTCAGCCTTCCAAGTAGCCGGAATTACAGGCATGCGCTACCACGCCCGGCTGATTTTTTTGATTTATTGTAGAGATGAGGTTTCGCTGCCCAGGCAGGTCTCGAACCCGCAGGCTCAGGCGATCCACTCACCTCAGCCTCCCAAAGGCACGGGATTACAGGCTGAGCCACCGAGCCCAGCTATAACATAGCTTCTAATATCAAAAAGATTAAAGACGTTTCCAGGTTGCAGAAACAATTCCCTCATGCTCTTCTCTCCAAAACATGACCCTACTATTTTCTATACAAAGTTGATGTTAAATGTTTCATGAAGGATATGTACCACATATAAATATAAATGTATAAGCCCAAGAAGGGGCACAGTCATGAATACCATATGATAGACACCAAAACTCACCCATCCATCCCAGCATGCATCCTTGTCTCTCAGAACAATGAACCTCTAGCACCCTGTCTACTACCCTGATCACAACATGCTCATTTATAACACCCCTTTCATGGTGAATGATACTAAATTGTCTCCTCTGCCTATTATGTTCTCATCTTGCTAAGTTCTGATGCATCTCAACAATAGAAAAGTATTCCTAGTCAATCCCACACTGATATGCTACTTTTTTCTTTTGAGTCCTCTACACATAGACTCCATTTCTATCATGTTTATTTGAAAGTCCTTACATCAGTGATAGTAATCATAAAGTAAGAGCCATTTTGAGACAAAGTATTTAGTCTTTCCCTGACTTCTGGTTGTTGACTCCCTGGAGTAGATTACCCACTTCTTTCTCTTTATTTTTATGATGAAAGCCATCTCCCTCCTCACATCTCAGTGTCTGTGTCTCTTCCAAGCAGGAAGAATCTGGCCGGTTTTGAATTAACAACCTCAAACTCCAACATTTTTATTCCTAGTGTCATCAGATGACACAGAGAAGGAGAAGTCTAGAAAAAGGAAAGAGGCTAGAACTTTTATCACCAACTCCCAACAAAGTCACCACACTAGGGTCAGGAAACAAGAACTACGGTATGAGGAAAACGCATTCTCTAAAATGTTTTTGCCAGATCCTAGCACTTTCATTTCAGCAGAGAGACAAGAACTCCCAATAGACAGTCTGTGCCTGCACATAACCAGTCTTGATTCAGTCACATAGAGCAGGCTGGAAAAGTCCACAGAGCAGATCAGCTCCTCTGTGACCACCTATTTTCACCGGAGTCCTGGAGCAAGAAAAAGTGTCAGAAGTCACCAAAAAGGGTCACGCTGATCTCTGATCTCCACAGAATATCTGAGTCCCTTTCTTCACTTCATTCAGGTCTTTGCTCAATTGTCTCCTCTTTTTGAGTCTCTTTCTAATAATTTTCTTTAAAACATTGCATGCATACATTCACTCTCTAACCTGTATTAGGCTATATTTGTCTTACTATTGGTTCTTACAAATATCTCAAATCGTATTATATTATTACTTCTTTATTAATTTATCATCAATATCCAGCATCTAATTAAGAACTTCAAAGGTAGCTCTTTTCTATTCCTTATTCATTGTATCTTTCTTATATCACCAGTGTCAAGAACTGATTCTCGCAAAGTATGCACTCATTTTATATTTTAAAAGAGTCTATCAATGAATAGATTAAAGAGAAAAATCAGTAAATGAACAAAGACGGTCCAACCTGATTCACTCTCTCCATTCACTCTTCACAAAGGTATTGCTTAGTCAACCTGAAGTTTCTCTTCCTAAAACTCCCTTACAAAATGGCAAGCAGATATAAGGGAAAAGGGGGAGGAAATGAGAGGACAGGACCATCAGTAGTGCAGGGTGTGGTACCTATCGCCACCACTAGGCAGAAAAAAGATGAATCAGCTCTCTATTGTGGAGTGAGTATTCACACAGAGCTAGGCTATTCTACAGATTTCTTAGTCCACTCTTCAGGTTAGGTATCCTTGTTCTAGAAGACAGCCAAACCCAGCCTTTCTGACACTGATATTCTCCTACTCTCTACTTCACAGAGAGGAACCACTGGAAGATACTCACCTTCAGAGAAGGAAATTGTCCTGGAAAGTTCTATTGGTCTCCAGGGATCAGGCTAAGCTACCGCCTTCCTGGCTAGTACAGAGCTGTGCTCAGGAGACAAAGGCAGCTGCTGCAGTCTCCCTTCATTGTGAAGGACACTGTCCACACAAAACTTAGGAAAAAGTCTAGAAATACTAGTGCTCAGTGGAGTTCAGCTGTCTTCCTCTTTCTTCTTTCCTCTGCTTCCTTCTTTCTCTGCCTTATCTGTCTACAAGGATAGTTATTCACTGACGAACAATTTGTACATGTTCAGAGACACACCAGGGATGCTGTCAAGGAAAACCTGAAGAAAGCTTTCAACCTTTCCTCCCGAGGCTAATCAAGTTTTAGAATACCAAAAAGTTGTTTAACGGTCAAACTCGAAATCTCCCTCGTCAGGAACCTCTCAACACCCAGGTTGCCTTGTTCAGGCTGTAAGTTATCACCAGGCAACCCAGGCTCTAAAAATTTAACCCCCTGAGCTTCTCAGTGCCTCTCTCTTATTCCATTTGACCCACAAAGCCCAAGCTACCCCCAATTGATGCTTGGTTCCAAGAAATATAGTAAACATCTAGATGATAGAATTCCATCAAAAATTTTCATCCCAAGCTTTTATGAAGCCCACTTCCCAAATGACCTCTACACTTCTTCTCTCAGAAATCCTCTGCCTATGGTTATGGAAGCCCTTGATAGTGAGAAATAGAGAGGATCCAACACCTACTCCACAGCTGTGGACTATTACTGCCACAGCCATTCTAATATTCCCCAACATACGAAAATGCATGCATTCCAACTGTGGAATGCATACATTTTTCTTGTAAATCTACAAATGCTATTTGTAAACCTTAGGATCTATACTTCCCTGAGCTTTTTGAATCGAGGCAGAAAAGGTGAAGAACCAATATCTAGGAGTGACCAAAAAGAACTATGTAAAAGGTTGACAATGTTGCTGGGCAAAAATTGTATTTAAAATATTTGTTTTCACATTTGAAAAACAACAGTCTTTCATTATAAAATTAATAAATGTTCTGTTTTTTTAAAAACCAAACTGTGTGGAAAGATATAAGGTCAAATGTAAATGTCCCTCTCCCCTTCTTCTTGATTCTTCTAAGTCAGCTCTTAAGAGCTAAAGATTTTGTTTCTCATGTATTCATACAGAAATTTATCATTTTCATGCATGATTATCTATATTATTTTAAGGTAAGTGGCATTTTAGTGAATATACTGTCCTGTTTCTTTTTCTTAATATGTATAAATATGAACCGGGCTCGTGGCTCAGCCTGTAATCCTGCGCCTTTGGGAGGCTGGGGTGAGTGGATTGCCTGAGCCCGCGGGTTCGAGACCCACCTGGGCAGCGAGACCTCATCTCTACAATAAATCAAAAAATCAGCCGGGCATGGTAGCGCATGCCTGTAATTCCGGCTACTTGGAAGCTGAGGCAGACTGA
>NW_007247659.1:57092-71740 GCF_000164805.1 Carlito syrichta
AAATATGTAATACACACACACACACACACACACACACACACACACACACACACATACACGTACACATAAGTATGTATATAAGTGCTTATATATATTTGTGTTTATTAAACCTTTCATATCAGCAAATATAAATCAATCACATTTAAGTGACAGCTTAATGTTCACTTTTGAATATTAGTCATTTACTTAATGAGGTGTAGCTGATGAGTACTTCTTTTTTCTAGTTTTTTAATTACTGCAAACTGAGCCACAATAAATATTCTAACGTGTAAGTCTGTACATTTGTACAAGTATGCCTTTCAAAATAATTATATTGAATCATCAGCTATTATCATCTTCAAAATTCTGTATCAATTTATGAAATCTTTACGTGAGATGACATTGAGACTATCCTCAGAGCATTTTGGTAAGATGCTTCAGAGTATATCCCTGTGCATATACTAGTAATAAAAATAACATATCAGTTGTCAATAATCATCCTGTGAATTAAGGACTCAAACCAAAGGTCCTTATCCTCATGGAAACTGTGCTGACAGCTGCCCAGCAGTTGGGTTGGGTCATGTGATGAAAGAGGAAGAAATATGCAGGAAGGGCGCTGGAAAGAGAGGCAATCTGAAGAGGATGAAACCTTTCTCTGAGAAACTAAACTACAGAACCAAATTCTCTAACTTAGGCATAGTTCAACTTCTTCAGATACCGTCCCACAATTGGCAGAACAGAAAATGGAGACATAAAAAATAATGTAAAATAATAAAACTCTCTTGAAAAAGTTTGTTTCTTATCAACTTAAATGTACACCTAGCTGATGATCCAGCAATTCTGCATCTAGCCAGTTGTCTAAAATAAATGAAAATATGTCCTCACAAAGATTTGGCTATGATATTCATAGTACGTTTACTTATAGCTACTGATGACAGAAATATACATCAAGAGAATTCTGTAGTATTAGGAAACACTGTTCAGCATTCACTAATTCATTTTTAAGGAAAAAACTACCATGAATAATGAGAATCAACTATATATTCACACAAGAAATAATTCTTTGCAGAGAAAAGGAACAGACTACTGATGGACACAACATGGTTGAATCTCGGATACATTACACTGAATGAAAGCTCTGACATCAAAAGTGCATACTATATGATGCTATCATATCGTGTTCCAGAATGGATAAAATCAATAGTTATAGAAATCCCAACAAGTATTTCCTCCTTGAAAAGCTGGGAAAATTATGTGAGAATTCTGTTGTATGTCATTTCTTTTTAAATTGCTGAATTATATTTGGTTGATTGTATTTAGAATGTAGGCCTCTATGTTAATGAGAAATATTAATTTTCCTTTCTTATAAATTTTTTATCATGTTTTGGCCTCAAGGTAATTTTGATTATCATAAAATTATTTGAAAAATATGCCCTCTTTTCTTATTACATGGGAAAAACTGCATTATTTTCTCCTAAATTGCTTGGAAAAAAATAATCACTGAGGACCTCTAGGTCTGGAGTTTTCTTTGTGAGAAAGTTTTTAATTATAGGTTTAGTGTTTTTAATAGCTATAAGACTACTCAGAATTTCTACTCCAGTTTATTCAATTTTTATTTTATTAAATGTATTTTTATTATAGAGATGCAGGATACAAGTTATGTATTAGCTACATAAGTAGGGTACATGCAGGTGAAGTTTGGGCTTCTAACTAGCCCTCACTCCACCTCATAGTGGACCAGGGACCCTTTGTGTTCTCAAATGCTCCCTACCCTCCTAACTCCCTCCCTCCCCTAGCAGAGCCCAGCAACTGATGATCCCACCCTTGAGTTAATATAACTAGTGTTCGGGGCCCAGTTATAAGGGAGAACATATTTTTTACAGCTCTTTGTTTCTGTGATAGTTCATTTAGTGTGATGATTTCCAACTCCATCCAAATTGCTGTGAAGTTCATGATTTTATTCTTCTTTAATGCTGTGTAATACTTCATCATGGATATGTATCACATTTTCTTTATCCAGTCCACTTTTGATGGGTAGTAGAGCTCCATGTGATTCCATGTGTTTGTCATTGTGAATAGTTAGCAATAAACACACGTGTGCAGGTGTCTTTTTGGTAGAGTGATTTATGATCCTCTGGCTTTATTTCCAGGAGAGGGATTGCTGAATTGTACAGGAGATCGATTTTTAGTTCTTTTAGGAATTGTCACACTGTTTTCAAAGAGGTTTAACTAGCTTGCAGTCCCACCAACAGTGTAGAAGTATATACCTTTCTCTACACTCATACCAGCATCTGTTGTTTTTTGCTTTATTAATGATGGCCACTGTTACTGGAGTGGTATCTCATCTGAGTTTTGATTTGCATTTCTCTGACAATTAGTGAAGCTAAGCATTTTTTCATGTGTCTATTGGCTGCTTGTTTGTCAACTTTTGAGGTGTGTCTGTTCATGTCCCTTTGCCCACTTTTCAACGGGTTCCTTATTTTTTTTTCCTGTCACGTCATTAGGCTTCCTTGAAGATCCTGGATATTAAGCCTTTGTCATGTATATAACTTGCAAATATTTTTTTCCAGTTCTGTGGTTTGTCACTTTACTCTCTTATGGTTTCTTTTGGTGTGCAAAAGCTTTTCAGTTTTATTAGGTCCCACTTACCTATCTTAGCCATAAAGCATTCATTTTGGAGACTTGGTTAAAAATGTGTTGCCTACTCTGATGTGCACAAGGGTGTTTTCTACAATTTTTTCTAGGATTTTTATAGTTTGAGGTTTTACATTTAGGTTTTTGATCCATTTTCTGCTGATTTTTGTGTATGGTGATAGGTAGGGTTCCAGTTTCATTTTTCTGTGTGTGATTAGCCAGTTTTCCCAGCATAATTTGCTAAATATGGTCTCCTTTCCCCATTGATTTTTATTGGTGGTTCTGGCAAAGATGAGTTTGTTGAGTGACTGTGTGTTTACTTCCAGGATCTCTGTACTGTTCCATTTGTCTATGTGCCTATTCCTATACCAATACCATGCTGTTTTGGTTACTGTAGCCTTGCAATAAAGTCTGCAATTGTGTTACCTCTCATTTTGTTCCTTTTGCTGAGGATTGTTTTGGATATTTGTGCTCTTTTTTGCTTCAATATGAATTTCTGTATTGTCATTTTCAGGTCTGTAAAAAATGATGTTGGTAATTGATGGGTTGGGTAGGATGGACAATTTGATAATATCGATTCATTCGACTCATGAGCATGGGATGAATTTCCATTTGTTTGTGTCATCTTTGATTTCCTTGAGCAGTGTTTTGTAGTACTCATTGTAAAGGTCCTTCACTTTTCTTGTTAGGTGGATACCAAGTTATTTTATTTTTTTGTGACAATTTTGAATGGGATAGTGCTTTTTATTTTGTTCTCCACCAGCTTGTTGTTGCTGTGTAGAAATTCAACTGTGGTTTGCACATTGGTTTTGCAACCCAAGACTTTACCAAAGTAATTTATCAGTGCAAGGAGGCTTTTCAGACACCCTAGGGTTTTCTAGTGATAGAATCATATGGTCCACAAAGAGGGATAGTTTAACTTCCTCTTTTCCTATTTGGATATCACTGATTTCCTTCTCTTGCCTGATTGCTCTGGCCAGGGCTTCCAGGATTATGTTGAATAGGAGGGGTGGGAGTGAGCATCCTTGTCTTGTTCCGGTTTTTAGGGAGAATGGAGCTTCTACCCATTGAGCAAAATGTTGGCTGTGGGTTTATCATAGATGGTTCTTACTGTTTTGAGGAATGTTTTTTCTATGCCTACGTGCTCAAGGATTCTTTTAAGACAGGATGCTGTATTTTGTTGAATGCTGTTTTTCTGAATCTAATGAGATAATCATGTGGTTCTTAGTTTTATGTCAGGTAATGTGCTGAGTTATGTTTATGATCTTGCAAATGTTGAACCAGCCCTGCATCCCAGAAATGAAGACCACCTGGTCATGGTAGATTATTCTTGAGATTGTTGTTGTATCTGATTTGCTAGAATATTTCTTGAGAATTTTTTGTCTATGTTCATGAAGAAAATTGTCCTTTAATTCTCTTTTTATGTTGGGTCTTTGCTAGGTTTGGGTATCGGTATGATGTTCGCTTCATAAAATGAATTACAGAGAATTTCATTGTTCTCAATTGCCTGGAATACTGTCAATAAGATTGACAGATTGCTCTTTCTTGTATGTCATGTAGAATTCAGCTGGGAAGTCATCTTGTGGAGGCCTTTTTTTGGTGGAGAGGTTTCTTATGACTGAGTCAATTTCCTATATGGTTATTAGTCTGTTTAGAATTTTGATTTCTTATTGTTTCAACCTTGAGAGGTTGTATGATGCCAGAAAGTTATCCATTTCCTTAGATTTTCTAGTGTATTTGCATACAGGTGTTCATAGTAATCTCTGATACTCTTTTGCATTTCTTCAGGGTCAGTTGTGACTTTTTGTTTTTCATTTCTAATTGTTTTCATGTTCTCTCTCTCTCTCTCTCTCTCTCTCTCTCTCTCCTTTTTAGTCAGTGTGACCAGTGGTCTGTCAATCTTATTTATCCATTCAAAGAACAAGCTGTTTGTCTTGGTGATCTTTTCTACGATATTTGTGTCTTCTATATACTGCAATTGTGACTTTATCTTAGTGATCTGGATTTTTCTACTGAAATTTGGGTTTAGATGATTTTGCCTTTCAACCTCCCTTAAGGTATAATATTAAATGGTTTACTTGTGATCTTTCTATTTTCTTGATGTGCACATGTAATGCTATGAAGTATCCTCTCAACACTGATTTCGTGGCATCCCAGAATTCTGATAAGATGTGTTTTTGTTTTCATTGTTTCCAGAAATCTTTTTGTTTCTGACTTGATTTCCATGTTTACTCAGAAGTCATTCAGCAGCATGTAGTTTAGTGTACATATCTTTGTGTGTTTGGGAGGAATATTATTGGTGGTTACATTTATTTTTATTCCACTGTGATCTAAGATGATGTTTGGTATTATTTCAATTTTTTGAAATTTGTTTACACTTGATTTATATCTGAGAATGCTATTGATCTTGAAGTATGTTCCATATGTTGATGAGTAGAATGTATACTGTGCAGATGTTGAATAGAATGTTCAGTAGCTGTCCATTAAATGCATTTGATTGAGCATTAAGTTTTCAGATCTCCTTGTTGGTTTTTTGCCTCAATGATCTGTCTAGGGCTGTTAGAAGGCTATCTGGGGCTGTATTGAGATTTATGTGATTTGTGAGTGTCAAAGTCTTGTTTTAGTTTATTTAGTAGTTGTTTTCATAAAACCTGGTGCTCATGTGTTGGGTGAATTTGTGTTTAAAATGAATATTTCTTGCAGGTGGATTGAGCCTTTTATCATTATGTAGTGTCCTTTTTAACTTTTCATGGTTTAAGGTTAGCTGTGTCTCATTTCAGAATACCTACACCTGCTCTCTTCTGTTTTCCATTTGCCTGAAAGATCATTTTCCAGCCTTTAACTTTTTACTTATGGGTGTCCTTTGCAGTGAGATGAGTTTCCTGGAGGCAGGAGAATGTTGGATCATGCTTCTTTATCCAGTTTGTCATGCTGTACCTCTTCAGTGGCACATTCAATCCATTCACCTTCAAATTAATTATTGAAATGTGAGAAATGTCCCTGTCATAACGCTCTTAGTAGGTTGCTTTGCTTCTTTTTTGCTTTTGTATTTATATATGTGTGTATTTTAATTTTTGTGAGTGCTCTGTATTATCTGCAACTCCTGTGCTTTAATGTACTTTTGGTATGCCTGTGACCATTCTATTTTTAAAAATTTTTCTGTATTCAACCACTTCTTAAGCTTCTCCTGAAGGACTTGTCTGGTGGTGGCATATTCTTTTGAGGATTTTATGCCTAGAAGAATTTAAATTCTTCATAAGTAGTGAAGCTTAGCCTGAAAGGGTAGGAAATTCTTGGCTGAAATTGTTTACAATTAAGAATGTCAAAAATGGAACTCCGGTCCCTCTGGTTTGGGTGTTTCTGCAGATAAGTCTGGAGTGATTCTGATGAGTCTTCTCTGGTAGGTCTGACCTTTCTCTCTTGCTGCCTTAGGATTTTTTCTCTCATGATTACTTTGCTGAGGAAGATTACTATGTGTTTTGGGGATGGTCTTCTCATTTGATACTTTTGGGGGTTCTCTGAATCTCTTACACTTGAATGGTCATCTCTCTAGCAAGACATGAGAAGTTTTCTTGGATGACCTCATGGTATTCTTGCTCCATGGTGTTCTCAGTTTCCCTTTCTTCTTCAGGGATACCAATCAGGTGTAGATTTGGCTTTTTGACATAATCCAGCATCTCTTGAAAGGCTTTGCTCCTTTTTTTTTTTAGTCTTTTTTCTATATTTTTGACAGACTGGGTTAGTCCCATATTTCTGCCTTCAAGCTCTGATTCTTCTTTCTTCTGCCTGATTGATCCTGCTCCCTATGCTTGCTACAGTGTTTTTAATTTCCAGGATGGAGTTCTTCATTTCCTTTGGTTTTTCTGAAATTGGCCAACTTCACTATTGCTTCATGTAAGACTTTCGTGAATCTTTGTTTCTAGTTTTTCATGGTGCTCTTTACTCATTTTAGCCATCCAGTCTCTATGTTCTGTGAATGTCATTCAGGGCAGGTGGGTCTAGGGGGTTTTCATTGATTGTGCTCTAATATTTGCTTTTTCAGGTGCTGTCTCTTTAAGACTCAGGGGCTCGCCTATATTTTTTCATTGATTCTTCTTTATTTGTGACAAGTTTCTCTTCCCTATCTTTCCTCTTTGTGTTTGTTGCTCTGAAGTTACTCAATGATCCTCTGTTCTGGGCCCCTTTCTGTCACTCAGTATAGGTTATTCAGTGAGAGAGATGGGGCACACACTTCTACTCTGTTCTTCACCCTGTACAAGTCTTCTCTGCTGCAAATTTTCTCTCCTGCTGTTAATCCAGTCACTTTGATTTTCAGATCCTGTTGGAAGCACTCTGTAGAGAGGGGGTGGGGGGATAGATCCCCATCTGCCATCTGCAGTTTGCAGTCAGAAGTCTTCCCACTGTGAAATCCTTCAGGTGTCTTTCAGGAGATTCTTGGATGTCTTTCATGTCACTCTCTCCCTGTTCAGGTTTGCACTCAGCACTTGAAAGAGCATGAGGCCCCTGCCATGGGGGTGCACAGGGTTGTAGGTTTGTAGGTTGTTGTTGGTTTGCAGGTGATTCTTCTTGATCTGGAATAGGGCATTGCTGCCAATTGATGGCTGCAGGCACCAGCTGAATTCAATCTGTAGGTGAAGTTTCTGACATAGAAGTCAGCTGCTGGGCTTTACTGTCAAAAGGCATGCTCTCCATGGTTATTCAAGTGTGGGTTTGTTCCCAATGCTCCACTGGTGGAAGGTGGACTTTCAGTGTCTGTTGAAGGGTGAGTTTACTCCCCAGGCTCTGCTGGCAGAAGACACAGTCTTGGTGGCTGTCTGGGTGTGGGTTTGTTCCCCATTCTACTTTAGCTCTGGTTGCCTGCCACTGTGCCCTGACCAGGACTCCTCCCACATGGGAACAACTAGTGCTCAGTTGAGAGGGGAGGAACTGACTCAAAGCATCACAGTATCACTCACCCTCTTGGGTTCACAGAAAAGGGCTTCAGTTCCTATGTGAGCTTGACACATGGCAGGGGATAGGGCACCTAGATTCCAACATCTGCCACCAATTTCTCATCTTTATATGTTCAAGGAGACTTTATATGTTCAAAGAGACTTTTGCTGGGTGCAGGGTGCTTGACCCATCCAAAATTGTTCCGGTTGTCGCTGTCAGTCAGTAATTGGGTCTCTGTCTCAATAAGAGAAGCACCAGTCTGCTGGTCCAGGGTGTCCATCTTAGATCTCTCTGTGTGTCCATTTTAAAAATTTAAGTGAATTGAATGATTCATCTTAATTGCCAAGTTTGTTGTTATAAAGTTGCTCATAATATTCATATTTATACTTTCAAGGCTGATTGTTATCTATTTTGATATCCCTTGTTTCTGATATTGGTAGTTGTGTGCCTTTTTCTTCCCTTGAACATTTTTTTCTATGAAGTTTTCAATTTTATTCATCTTCTCAAAGATTGCATTCAGCTCTGTTGATTTTTTCCTCTATTGCTTATCTGGTTTATATTTCATGTTCATGAGACCTTTTTCTCCCTGTGTGTCTTCATATGGTATTCTTTTAATAACATACCAGTCATATAGAATTATGGGCCCACCCTATTCCAGTACAACCTCATCCTATCCAATAACATCTGCAATAATCTTATTGCCAAATAAGTTAACATTCTAAAATACTGGAAGTTAAGTCTTTAGTAAATGAGAGTTTAAAGGGAAAAAGCTCAACCCATAGCAGATAACTTGGGTGCCACCAATGTTTACATTTCTAGCTGCTATAAACATTATATGCAGGTTTTTGTGTGGACATAAATTTTCAACACATTGGGTATATGTTAAGAAACACAGTTGCTGGATTCTATGGTAAGAGTATATTTAGTTTTGTAGAAAATTATTGAATTATCTTCCTGAGTGGCTGTACCACTTTACTTTCTCACCAGCAATGAATGAGAATTCCTGTTGGTCTACATCCTCACCAGAACTGGTGGTTTGGATTTTAGCTGTTCTACTTATTCTGTTGTGGTATTTCATTGTTATTTTAATTTGCAGTTCCCTGATCACATATGATGTGCAACAGCTTTTCAAATGCTTATTTGTCACTTGTATATGTTTTTAATGAAGTGCCTTTTCAGAGTTTTTGCCCATTTTGTAATCAAGTAGATTTTCTATTGCTGAGTTTTGAGCTATTTTTGATACAAGTTTTGTATTGCATATGTGTTTTGCAAGTACTTTTCCCCAAACTGTGGCTTTTCGTTTTATTCCCCTAACAGTTTTTGAAGGTCAGAAATTTTTAATTTTAATAAAATATATTTCAACTACTTTTTTCTGTCACATATTATGTTTTGGTGTTGTATCTAAAAAGTCATTACCAAAGCAAAGGTCATCTAATGTCTATGATGTGTTCTTAAATTTTATAATTTTGCCTTTCACATTGAAGTCTATTATCTGACTTGAGTCAATTTTTGCAAAAGACTGTGTCTGAATTCTTTTTTTATTTCTTTCCTTTTTTTCTTCTTTCATTCATTTTGTTTTAATATTTCCCATTGTGCCAACAACATTTGTTGAAAAAAAAAAAGCTATTATTTCTCCATTGTATTGCCCTAGTTCCTTTGTCAAAAATTTTGTATGAGTCTGTTTCTGGACTCTATCATGCTCCATTGCTCTATTTCTCTGTTATTTTGTCCATGAAAACAAAGAATTTTTAAAAATTTACCAGCTTTTTTGAGGTGTAGTTGATATCTAGAAAACTACACACATTAAAATATACAGTTGTTGAGTTTGGAATCTAGAAAACTATCTAGAAAACTACACACATTAAAATATACAGTTGTTGAGTTTACAATCATGAAGCCATCATAACAATCAAGGCAATAAATTATTTATCACTTGCAAAAAGACCCCCTGCCCCTTTATTGTTGTTACTGTTGTGGGTTTTATTGTGATAAAAGCACTTGCCATGATATATACCTTCTTAACAAATTTCTAAGTGTCCATTCCTTAAGTTGTTTTTTCATTTTGTTCATTATTTCCTTTGCTGGCCAGAGTGTTTAGTTTGCTGTAGCCCCACTTGTCTATTTTTGCTTTTGTATAGAATATTGTGCTAATTTTGCATATATGAGCATTTTTCTTTTAGTAAAAACATAACCCTGTGATTACATTGTTTTGGATAAATTTTGCATTTAATTTTATGTTAAATTTACAGTATTTATTATGTTTACTTTACTGGGTTTCTTTGCTATGTAATCTACAATTTTCAAAGGTTTTCTTGTATTTCTTTTTCTTTTTTTTGTGGAAAGAAGTTTTTTATTTTTTTATTTATCATATTTTTTATTTTAAAATTGTGGGGTACAGTTAAGGGTTAGGTATACAAATATGCATCGTTCAGGCACCCTTGCTGATAAAGCATGTCCCGCCATCCCCAGACAGATATTGATACTGTTAATCCCACCACCCTTGCCTTCTCTGCCCCCCCATAGATTCCCACCACTGTCGGATCCTTTTCTTATGTATTACGATAGATGTTCAAGGTCCACTTATGAGTGAGAACATGTAATAATCAGATCTTTGTTGCTGTGAAAGATCACTCCGTATTATAGACTCTAGTTCCATCCAGGTTGCTGAAAAATTCATGATTTTGTTCTTTTTTTATAGCTGCGTAGTATTCCATCGTGTATATGAACCACATTTTTTAAATCCAGTCCTCTTTTGATGGACAGCATGGTTGGCTCCAGGTTTTTGCTATTGTGAACAATACTGCAATAAACATGCGTGTACAGGTATCTTTTTCACAGAGTGATTTGAGTTCTTCAGGGTATATTCCCAGTAGGGGGATTGTGGGGTCATATGGGAAGTCGATATTTAGAGTTTTAAGGAATCGCTACACTGCTTTCCACAGAGGTTGCACTAGTTTACACTCCCACCAACAGTGTAGAAGTGTTCCCTTTTCACCACATCCTCTCCAGCATCTATTATTTTTTGAGTTATTGATAATGGCCATTCTGACTGGAGTTAGGTGGTATCTCAGTGTAGTTTTGATTTGCATCCCTTGATGATTAGTGAAGCTGAACATTTCTTCATGTGTCTGTTGGTCGCTCATATGTCTTCTTTTGTGAAGTATCTGTTCATATCTTTTGCCCACTTTGTAATGGTGGTTGTTGTTTTTTTTTTTCCAGCACGTTTGAGTTCCTTGTAGATCCCAGATGTTAGGCCTTTGTCAGACATGGAGTTGGCAAATACTTTTTCCCAGTCTGTGAGCTATCACCCTGCTCTCTTGAGGGTTTCTTTGGCTTTGCAGAAACTTGTCAGTTTAATGAGGTCCCACTTATCCATCTTATCTCTTATGGCTCATGCGTTTTGGGGCTTGTACAGGAATTGAATGCCAGTTCCATTTCCATAAGGGTGAGTCCTGCATTTTCTAAGGTTCTTATGGTTTGAGGTTTTACATTTAGGTCTCTGATCCATTTAGAGTTAATTTTGTGTATGGGGATAGATAGGGGTCTTGTTTGAGTCTTCTGCATGCAGTCAGCCAGTTTTCACAGCACCATTTACTGAATAGGTTCTCCTCTCCCTAGTGGTACTTGGTGGAGGCTTTGTCGAGGATGAGTTGATTGAGAAATTGAGGTTTTGCTTCTGGAATCTCAATTGTATTCCATTGGTCTATATATGCCTGTTCCTGTACCAATACCAAGCTGTTTTGATTATTGCAGCTTTACAGTAAAGTTTGAAGTCTGGTAATGTGATACCACCTGCTTTGTTTTATTTTTGTCTTTTTTGTTTGTTTTTGGTTTTGTTTTTGCTTTGCTGAGGATTGTTCTGGCTATTCTTAGTCTTTTGTGTTTCTGTATGAATTCCTGTATTGTTTTTTCTAGGTCTGACAAGAATGTTGCCGGTAATTTTATGGGTATTGCATTAAATCTGTAGATTTCCTTAGGTAGGATGGACATCTTCACAATGTTGGTTCTTCCAATCCATGAGCGTGGGATATTTTTCACTTGTTTGTGTTATCTTTGATTTCTTTGAGTAGTGTTTTGTAGATTTCATTGTAAAGGTCTTTCACATCCCTGGTTAGGAAGATGCCAAAGTATTTATTTTTTATTTTTTATTTCTTTGGTGGCTACTGTGAATGGAATTGTATTTTTTATTTGGATTTCTGTTTGTTTATTATTGCTGTAAAGAAATGTGATTGTCTTTTGCACATTTATTTTATACCCTAAGACTTTGCCAAAGTCCTTTATCAGTGCAAGCAGGCTTTTGACAGATTCTGTTGGGTTTTCAAGGTAAACAATCATGTCATCTGCAAAGAGAGATAACCTGACTTCATCTTTACCTATTTGAATACCCCTGATCACTTTCTCTTTTCTGATTGCTTTAGCCAGGACTTCCAATACTATATTGAACAGGAGAGGAGAGAGTGGGCATCATTGTCTTGTTCCAGTTTTCAGGGGAAATGGTTCCAATTACTGTCTGTTTAGGAGTATGCTAGCTGTGAGTTTCTCATAGATGGCTTTAACTATTTTGAGGTATGTTCCATGTATGATGAGATGTTCAAGGGTTTATCAAGAAGGGATGCTGGATTTTATCAAAAGCTTTTTCTGCATCTAATGATATAATCTTGTGGTTTTTGTTTTGACATCTGTTGATGTATTTAATTACATTTATGGTTTTACAAATGTTGAACCAGCCTTGCATCCCAGGGATGAAGCCTACTTGGTCATGATGGATGGGTTTTGAGATGTGTTGTGGAATTTGGTTTGCTAGGATCTTGTTGAGAATTTTAGCATCTATATTCATCAGAGATATTGGCCTGTAGTTCCCTTTCTTTGTTGGGTCTTTACCTGGCTTGAGTATCAATGTGATTTTGACTTCATAAAATGATTTGGAGAGAGTTTCATCTTTCTCAATCACCTGGAATACTTTCAGTAGGATAAGTATCAGCTCCTCCTTAAATGTCTTATAGAATTCCACTGGAAAGCCATCTTGTCCACGGCTTTTTTTTTGTAGGTAGTTTTCTTATTACATAGTCTATTTCCTTGATTGTTATTGGTCTACTTAGGGTCCCGATTTCTTCTTGTTTCAACCTAGGCAGGTTATGTGATGTAATAAAGTCCTCCATTTACTTAAGGTTTTCAAGTTTGTTTCTATACAAGTGTACACAGTAGTCTCTAATTATCTTTTGTATTTCTTCCGGGTCAGATGTGACTTCACTTTTGTGTTTCTGATTGTGTTTATTTGGGCTTTCTCTCTCTCTCTCTCTTTTTTTTGGTCAGTCTAGCTAGGGGACTATCGATCTTGTTTATCCTTTCAAAGAACCAGCTTTTTCTTTCATTGATTTTTTTTTTTTGTATTATCTTTTTATCTTCTATGTCCTGGATTTGGGCTTCTATTTTGGTGATCTGAATTCTTCTGCTGAAGTTAGGATTTTTGTGGTCCTGCTTTTCCACCTTCCTTAGGTGACTTGTTAGCTGTTAATTTGTGATCCTTCCATTTTCTTCATGTGCAGTTGCATAGATATGAATACCCCTCTTACTACAGGTTTCATGGCATCCCAGAGATTTTGGTAAGATATTTCATCATTTTCATTTGTTTCCAGATATCTTTTAATCTCTGTTTTGATTTCATCAGGAGTTGTTTATCATCATGCTATTTAGCATCCATGTCTTTGAGGGTTTGGGGGGAACCTTGTTGGTGTTGATGTTTATTTTTATTTTTATTCCACTGTGGTCCAAGGAGGTGCATGGCAGAATTTTGATCTTTTGAAATTTGCTCATGCTTGATTTATGGCCAAGTATGTGGTCAATCTTAGAGTACATTTCATGCAGTGATGAGGAGAATGTATATTCTGTGGTCGTTGGATGGCATGTTCTGTAGGTATCAATTAAGTCCATTTGGTCAAGAGTCACATTGAGATTTCAGATCTCGTTGCTGATTTTTTGTCCTGGTGATCTGTCTAGTGTTGTGAGTGGGGTATTGAAGTCCCCAGCTATGATAGTGTGTTGGAATCAATATCCTTTTTTAGTTTACCTAGAAGCTGCTTTATGTAAGTTGGTGCTCATATGTTGGATGCATATATATTTAGGATGGATATTTCTTATTGAAGGATTGAACCTTTTATCATTATGTAGTGAACTTCTGTCTGCTGCTATTCTAAGAGTATTTTGTCTGAGATTAAGATCATGACTCCTCCTTCTTTTGTGTTCTGTTTGCCTGAAAATTTGTTTCCCATCCTCTTACTTTGAGCCTATGAGTGTTCTTTCTAGTGAGGTGAATCTCTTGTAGGCAATAAATTGTTGTCTTTTGATATTTTATCCATTTTGCCATTCTATTTCTTTTCAGTGGTACATTTAGTCCATTTACATTCAGGCTAACTATTGAAATGTAAGAGTTGATCCCTATCATAAGGTTCTTACAGAGTTGTTATTGTTGTTCCTGCTTGTTTGTTGTCTTTCTTTTGGTTTTGGAGTTGGTTCATGTGTGTTTTTAATCTTTTGCCTATACTCTTGTGAAGAATGTTGTTGTTCTTTTTTCTTTTTCTTCTGTGTTCAATACTTTCTTAAGTGTTTATTGTGAGGTGGTCTGGTGGCAGCGTAGGTTCTTAGGGATTGGATATCTAGGAAAGATTTCAATTCTCCCTCACTGATGAAGCTTAGCTTGGCTGGGTAGATTATTCTTGGTTGAAATTGTTTATCTTTTAGAACTTTGAAGATAGGGCTCCAAGCTCTCCTAACCTGGAGGGATTCTGTAGATAAATCTGCTGCTACTCTAATTGGTCTTCCCTGGTAGGTAGTCTGACCTTTTCTCTTGCTGCCTTAAGGAATTTTTCTTTTATACCTACTTTGTTTAGGTGAATTATTATGTGTCTGGGATTTTTCTCTTCTCATTTGTTTTCTTGCAGGGGTTCACTAAATCTCTTGTGCTTGAATTTTTGCATCACTGATGAGATAAGGGAAGTTAGGGAAGTTTTCTTGATTGATTTCATCAAATGTTTGTTCCAGTGTGACCTCTGTTTCTCTCTCTGCCTCAGGAAGGCCAATTACTCTTATGTTTGGTCTCTTGAAGT